>NC_064632.1:96887123-97049623 GCF_023864275.1 Schistocerca cancellata | reverse complement strand
TGTTCACACCACTTCACTTGAGAATCAATATTCATTCCTAAAAATTTTGCATTTGTTACACGGTCTATAGAGGTGCCATCTACATTTAACTTAACATCGTTGGGCCATGCTAGCCCCGGCTTATGCATTGGTTTAAACATTGACTGTTACTCTGCATTTGGTTTCCCTCAGTTATTGTGGTTATGCAGCAGCAGTGTGTATCAATAGTCGCACCCTGTACTATCTTTGGTCTGGTGCTTATAGTTTCTGGCTACCCAGTGTGTGGCAGTCGGTCTGTTGGGGTGGATCAGCCAGGAAATCTCCATGTGGCGCAGTGGGCGGGGCCCACTGGCAGTCTCTATGCATTGTTGGAGTGTGTGGGAGCTGTTCTGATTGCTACGATGTTTGTGGCTCACTGACCTAGGACATCAAAGTTGAGTGGTGATTTAATTACTGAAGCCAGTCTGTCACATTGTGCCACTGGTTTTCATGGTTGGCTGTTGGGGGTAGACCAGTGGTCAACAGAGAGTGTTCGAGTTGGCAAAAGTTTGGCTACCATCCAGTGGAGTTTAACTGTATTTCAGTTATTTGAAGTCCAAGTGCACCAGCGGAATTTTCTGGCTTGTGGCTGTTACTGTTCCGGTTACCTGCCCTAGCCGCTGACGTAAAATTCAGGCAGTGTCCTTTCCTCACTGTGTTGTCACTATCCAACACGTGTGTGTAGTTTTGACAGCTTATGCATACTTGGTTGGGGGCGGCTATGCCTTTTACGTTTTGGAATTGGAGTTCCTTGTGTACTGGTCGGGTGGAAATCAAATTGTCTTGTCTTGGTTGGGTTGCAGGTGGATCGGATATAGTTGGGCCCACTACCTGTCTTCCCTAAGCGAACGTTAATATTTCAAGTGCAGACCGACCCCCGGAAACTTCTGAGTGCTGCTAGCTGTACTGCCTTTTCTTACTGGTGTTTGATTGTGTATTTTAATGGCTAATAGCCGATAGTTTGAATTTGTATGCTTTTAGTTGGGTTTTAAATAATTGTCCTTCATCCGCTTTAAAATTGGAAGTTCCTTACTTGTCAAGTCTTGCATTGTTTGGGCCTTCAACCTCATTAAAAAAAAATTTTTTTTTTGATAAAGCTTTGGGCCTTCTGCCTTTTGAAAATTTATTTTAGTTGTGTTTTTCAATCATGGGCCTCCAGCTGTCTTAAAATTTAAATTCCTTAATTGTTAAGTCTTAGATTGTTTGGCCCTTCAGCCTCATTTGAAATATTATTTAAGGATAAAACCTTGGCCTTTCTGCCTTTTGAAAGTTATTGTAGTTGTTCAGCCAATTTAAAAATTAAAGAAGGTGCCCTTAAGCCATAAGATTGTGTGACATATTCAGTCGATAGTTAAGCTCGGAAATTTGCGCTGTATTGTTTGGGCAACTAAATAAAGTTATATGTTTTCGAGTGTAACTGACAGCCGCTCATTTTTGGCCCCTTTCCACAATTCCAACTACCTGTTCTGTCCTGTGGACTTAACCAAGCGTTTCATTTTTCCTCTTCTAACTGAAATTCATGGCATTAGTTTTCTTTATGTTCAATGTCACTTTATTGCTTATTTACCAATCATAAACTTCTTTCAGAGTTTCATTTGGTTTCTAGGCAAGGAGTTCTCTTGTTTTCTCAGTGACTATAATAATGCTGTCATCAGCAAAGAGAATTTTTTCACCATGAGTAACACTGCTGGGAAAGTCATTGATGTATATCAGGAATAGTATTGGTCCTAATACACTATCTTGCGGAACCCCTATATTAATGTATTTTGGTTCTGATAAGTTTTTTACTAAATGTTTAGATCTATTTGAAGTATGTGTTATCTCTGCTCTATGTATCCTGTCTGCTAGGTATGATTGAAACCAGTCATTAACTACCCCTCTTACTCCTAATGCTTCAAATTTTTTTAATAGAATCTTGTAGTCGACTGTATCAAACGCCTTAGAAATATCCAAAAATATGTCTGTGACAAACTCATCTTTAACAAGAGCATCAAGTACAACTTTTGTGAATTCTACTATGGCTGACTCCATATTTTTGCCACTTTGGAAACCAAACTGTGATACACTTAAAAAGATGGTATTTATTCGGGTAATTCGTTAATCTGTCTTTCATAATTCCTTCTATTAATTTTGAGAATGCTGACAGCAGGGAAACTGGCCGGTAATTTTCTGTGTCTTTTGCATTACCTTTCTTAAGCAAAGGCACAAAATTCTTGCCTGTTTCAACTGCTCTGGAAATGTCCTTGGTGTGAAGCATTCATTTATTATATTTCTTAAGGGGCCTCGTATAATCCCTATGCATTTATTTCAGTACACACACTGTTACTTCAGCTAAGCCTACTGACTTTTTATTTTGAGCTTTTGAACAGTTTAATTGACTTCATTCTCTGTGGTTGGAAGTAACATCACTGTATTTAGTGTAATATTATTTACAGGTGTTATATTTGTTTTCGGGAATTTTTGTGTAACATCTCTGCAATACTTGAAAAATTCTTGTGTACACAGTTTGCTAAATGTTGTGGATCGTTTATTACCTTATCCCCCTGCCCTAGCAGTATGTTATTCTGCATTTGTTTGCCTCTCCCCATTTCCTTTGTATAGCATCCCAGACTGCTTTGCTTTTATTCTCTGCATTATATATTATTTTGTCATTAAATGACTTTTTTGCAGCAATCAGCACCTTCCTAGAGATCTTTTTGTATCTATAATAGAAATTTAAGAATTCTGGATCACTGTAAATCTTTTTCATGGAACTGAGGTGTTTAAGTGTTTGGGAGGACTTCTTAATATCTGTTGTTGTCCATCTATTTTTGTGAGATGTTGATACAGACATGCATACTTTTGGAAATGCCTTTTCACAGTGTGGAGAATTTAGAGAATTTCATATTCACTTTGGTTTCCTTATGCACTTCTCCCAGCTTTGTGTTTCTAGTTCTTTTGAAAAATCTTTTATTTTGATTTCTGATAGATGTCATTTGTAGGATTTTAGTTTAGGGAATGATTCAATGCCTGATTTTACTGTTGTTATTTGACAGAGATGGTCTAATAGTCCGAGTTCTTTTACAGCTACATCACATTTTTCCCAGTCCATATTTGTGGCCACATGGCCAATTACTGATGCAGTGATTGTAGTAACCCTCATTGCACTATTGACCTATAGGAACATGCCCAAACTTTGAAGGATGTTTATGAAGGTGCTGCTGGATTCGTTAATGATAGTAGTGTTAATGTTAATGTCCCTACACATAATTATCTTGATCTTTGTACTTGAGAGCTTATCTACAACTTCTGTTAATTTATTGAAAAAAGTGTCCACACTACTACTCGGAGATCTATACACACACAAAATGATTAATTTCTTGGTGATATCAAGCCCTGTTAATTCATTAGCTGATATTTCAAAGTGTTTCTCTTCACTTACTGTACTGAGGTCATGTCTTCATTTGTACTCAGTACGTTTTCTGATATAAATGCATGATCCTCCACTCCTTGAAGTAGTTCTGCAGTAAGAGTTTGCCCTTTCATACAATGATAATACTACATGCTGGATTTCTGTGTCTCTACACCAGTGCTCAGTAACGCAAACTACTGTTCAGTTCCAAGATTGGAGCTCAACTACAAATAGTTGTATTTTATTTTGTATTGATTGCATGTTTTGATGGAGGATTGTTAAGTCTTTGAAATGCCCCATGTTACTTTTTCCATTGGTTTGTTTTTCTTTGTGACATCTGGTATGTGCGATATTTGAAGTGTTAAAATCTGTCTTATGAGTGATTGTTACAGTATTTTTTAAACTGCTGGAGATACTCTTTAGACAGAACCTGTTGTCTGGTTTTATCCTAAAAAAGACCTACTTTTCCACAACAGGTGTTTGACCATGTGTGACCTACACTTTCATTAATCAACTGTACCAAACTTCCCTTCCCAGTCCTGTTTAGGTGTTGGCCCATCTGTTAATAGTCCCAGCAGGCACCAGAGAAATTTAAGCAAAGTTGGCTGTCCTCAGAGCCATCCCTAACCCCACATTAATTCACTTCACAGCTCCATCAAGGTGTGGTCTATCATGACGCTGGAACAGCTCAATAAAGTGTCCGTTGGTGCCATGAGTCAGGGAAGCTATCTCGTCCAGATCACCACCTATGTCATATGCCCCATCCCTGTCCAAACTGTTTCCCATCCCACCCACTACAGTACATGGTCCTCTTTTGTAAAGTCCTTACATAAAGACCCTAGATCTTTATGACATAGCCCTGCATTTGGCTTGAAGATACTGGTGGCCTGGTATGCTGCCCCTGAACTTTCTTGTAATTGAGGGCCTACACCTCGCCCAGGCTTCTTGGCCTTGCTTGAAGTGTGCTGCACATTTCCCGCTCCTCGTTCTAGCTGAGGCTCTTCTCCACTTGACTCTGGCAGTAGTAGATACCTGTTTTTGGTGTTGATGGTAAAACTGTAAGATCACATTCTCTTTCTTCCTATCCGCCTGCTAGTTGCCAGTTCCCAACCACCCTCCTGCCCCCTATCTTCCTTGATCCTTATGAGGTCCTTCCTTGCTTCCTCCAACTGTGCCTGAAGAGCACAGATTTTCCTTTCCTGTTCCCCAATCAAAATGTTCCTGCTGCATACTCTGTACTTCCAGGAGAGAGCCTCTTCTGATCACCTAACATTCTCCCCACAGCATCCCCCCCCCCCAGTGCAAATATTTCCTACATGATTGGCAACAAAAACCCTCTACTGACTACACTATAACAGCTCCAACATTTCTCACTCATGGTCAGTTTCAAAAGAATAATTAAGTTTAAAGAACGTTTTAAATTTGTCAAAGACGCAAGATTGGCAGTGTGGAAACAAAAAACGACACAAAGGTCTTATGTGCGGAAGTTGTTGTTTTTATACTGATTTAGAGGTAAATTGACAGAAAAATGAATTTTTAATTACCTTGATTTTAGAGAATTTACGTTATCAGGCGTGTTTGATCAGGTTTTTAAACATTTATAACTCGGAAAATTTAGACCTAGATCACGCCTATCTAACTAGTAAACAATACGAAATGTGCTTTAAATACGATTTAGAAAACGTTTAATTACACTTTTATTGCGACTGTAGACACTGATGAAACTAGTAGCTGTCTTTTTTAAACGAATTTTGCACTATCAAGTAAACTTGAATAGAATTTATTGTGTTTATGCCACACAAAATTTCAAGTTTTGTCGCGATTATTAGGACTTGAACAAGTTTTTTCAAGAACAAGATCTGCCGGGACGCTAATACTCAGTTGTGTGACAAGTACAGACACTACAGCAAGTAAACAAAACAAAGATAATTTAAATTTGACACTATTTACTCTTAAATAAATTCTTTTAGCAGACGAAGAAAATGGCTGTGATGTGTCTCGGTGGTAATCTTGGACAAAGTATATAGTAATTGTATATTTGTAAGTAAAATAAATTACAGTCGACTTAAAAACCTTCTTTGCAATAGAAGTGAGATAGTTGCAAAAGTTTGATAGAACTAATGCAATTACTGTACTGCAAAGTATTGATTTAGAAACACAAAAAAATTGATCATTTAATGCTGAATTGTGAGTGCACGACTTTAATGACAACAAAATGATGTGGAGTATGATGTCGTTATCTATGGTGAGTACCAAGCTACTGTGACAACATAATATGAGTGTTTTTATTCTAAATTTATGTACCATTTACCATGATAACATGATGTGTATTTTCACAGTAACGTGATATTAACTTTCTACAGTCAAGTGTTGCTGGTTGTTAAAGGTTTCTCTATTGCTGTTATGAGCATATAATATTTAACTTATGTGGTGAAAGTTTTTCATGTTTCTATTATATGATGCATGGATAAGATTTGTGTGTGAGTAAGCAAGCCTTATTGAGTAACGAGTGGAAGGTGATTTGTATTTTCATACCAGGTCACTTAATTCTACAAATGGTGAAAATTAATGATACTGGGAATGGCAATGATACTAGGAATGGCAACTTCAGTGCTCTTAAACACTTGCTCCGTGAATTTGAGAAAAGAACTAACAAGGTTAACAAGGTTCTTAGTGGCAGTATAATTTCAGACTGCATGTTGGTTTTGATAAAGGGAATCAACTAACCATAGTGTCTTTTAGTGTACTTTCATCAAGCATACACCAGAACTGAGTACTGACTTTATTATTTCATTTTAGTTAACTGGTGTTGGTTGCAAGAGTGAAACTATTAGCTTTTAAATGGATTTTAGGGCTTTGTAAATAGCATCTAACACATCACACAAGACTTCTAAAACTCTACTTTTGAGATGTGGTGTATATATTGGAAAGCTAATAGGTGACTGCCTATCTCAAACATTGAAGTGTCACTTCTAATTTCACTCAAGTCAGGACTGCATCTATAATCTGACTATTGGATTTTTTGATAGATTTTGACTAAGGCTCTACAACTGACGGAGATCCGAAATGTGAAATAATTTGGGTGAAGGTCGCGGTTAAAACAGGCTCAGACATGGTAATTGGATGTCTCTATAGGCCCCCTGGCTCAGCAGCTGTTGTGGCTGAACACCTGAAGGATAATTTGGAAAATATTTCGATTAGATTTCCCCACGACGTTATAGTTCTGGGTGGAGATTTTAATTTGCCGGATATAGACTGGGAGACTCAAACATTCATAACAGGTGGCAGGGACAAAGAATCCAGTGAAATTTTTTTAAGTGCTTTATCTGCACCTACCCTGAGCAGTTAAACAGAGAACCGACTTGTGGCGATAACATATTAGACCTTCTGGTGACAAACAGATCAAAACTATTTGAAACAGTTAACGCAGAACAGTGAATCAGCGATCATAAAGCGGTTACTGCATCGATGATTTCAGCTGTAAATAGAATGATTAAAAAAAGTAGGTAGATTTTTCTGTTTAGCAAAAGTGACAAAAAGCAGATTTCAGAGTACCTGATGGCTCAACACAAAAGTTTTGTCTCAAGTACAGATAGTGTTGAGGATCAGTGGACAAAGTTCAAAACCATCGTACAATATGCGTTAGATGAGTATGTGCCAAGCAAGATTGTAGAAGATGGAAAAGAGCCACCGTGGTACAACAACCGAGTTAGAAAACTGCTGCGGAAGTAAAGGGAACTTCACAGTAAACATAAACATAGCCAAAGCTTTGCAGACAAACAAAACTTACGCGAAGCGAAATGTAGTGTGAGGAGGGCTATGCGAGAGGCGTTCAATGAATTCGAAAGTAAAGTTCTATGTACTGACTTGGCAGAAAATCCTAAGAAATTTTGGTGTTATGTCAAAGCGGTAGGTGGATCAAAACAAGATATCCACACACTTTGTGACCAAAATGGTACTGAAACAGAGGATGACAGACTAAAGGCCGAAAAACTAAATGTCTTTTCCCAAACCTGTTTTACAGAGGAAGACTGCACTGTAGTTCCTTCTCTAGATTGTCGCACAGATGACAAAATGTTAGATATCGAAATAGACGACAGAGGGATAGAGAAATAATTAAAATCGCTCAAAAGAGGAAAGGTCGCTGGACCTGATGGGATACCAGTTCGATTTTACACAGAGTACGCGAAGGAACTTGCCCCCCTTATTGCAGCGGTGTACCATAGGTCTCTAGAAGAGCGTAGTGTTCCAAAGGATTGGAAAAGGGCACAGGTCATCCCCGTTTTCAAGAAGGGACGTCGAACAGATGTGCAGAACTATAGACCTAAATCTCTAATGTCTATTAGTTGTAGAATTTTGGAACACGTATTATGTTTGAGTATAATGACTTTTCTGGAGACTAGAAATCTACTCTGTAGGAATCAGCATGGGTTTCGAAAAAGCCGATCGTGTGAAACCCAGCTCGCGCTATTTGTCCACGAGACTCAGACGGCCATAGACACGGGTTCCCAGGTAGATGCCACGTTTCTTGACTTCCGCAAGACGTTCGACACAGTTCCCCACAGTCGTTTAATGAACAAAGTAAGAGAATATGGACTATCAGACCAATTGTGTGATTGGATTGAAGAGTTACTAGATAACAGAATGCAGCATGTCATTCTCAATGGAGAGAAGTCTTCCAAAGTAAGAGTGATTCCAGGTGTGCGGCAGGGGACTGTCGTAGGACTGTTGCTACTCACAATATACATAAATGAACTTGGGGATGACATCAGAAGGTGACTGAGGCTTTTTGCGGATGATGCTGTGGTATATCGAGAGGTTGTAACACTGGAAAATTGTACTGAAATGCAGGAGGATCTGCAGCGAATTGACACATGGTGCAGGGAATGGCTATTGAATCTCAACGTAGACAAGTTTAATGTGGTGCGAATACATAGAAGGAAAGATCCCTTATCATTTAGCAGATCAGCAACTGGAAGCAGTTAATTCCATAAATTATCTGTTAGTACGCATTAGGAGTGATTTAAAATGGAATGATCATATATAGCTGATCGTCGATAAAGCAGATGCCAGACTGAGATTCATTAGAAGAATCCTAAGGAAATGCAATCCGAAAACAAAGGAAGTAGGTTACAGTACGCTTGTTTGCACACTGCTTGAATACTGCTCAGCAGTGTGGGATCCATACCAGATAGGGTTGATAGAAGATATAGAGAAGATCCAATGGAGAGCAGCGCACTTCGTTACAGGATCATTTAGTAGTCGCGAAAGCGTTACGGAGATGATAGATAAACTCCAGTGGAAGACTCTGCAGGAGAGATGCTCAGTAGGCCGGTACGGGCTTTTGTTGAAGTTTCGAGAACATACCTTCACCGAGGAGTCAAGCAGTATATTGCTCCCTCCTATGTATATCTCGCGAAGAGACCATGAGGATAAAATCAGAGAGACTAGAGCCCACACAGAGGCATACTGACAATCCTTCTTTCCACGAACAATATGAGACTGGAATAGAAGGGAGAATACTCAAGATACCCTCCGCCACACACCGTCAGGTGGCTTGCGAAGTATGGCTGTAGATGTAGATGTACTCGAAATTGGCTTTTGTTGTTAGAAAGCGTGTAATCAATGAGACTTCACCTACAGTTGCTACATCCATCATAATTTTGTCTGTTGCCATGATATTATTTCTGCATAAAATTCACATCCAAATCGATTCCTCTTCATCTTATTGGATCCTTGAGTCATTTCTAATGCCACAACCAGAATGACAAGACCAGTGTCCATATGAATAATCCCAGCTGACACAATACTGAAAACAGTGCCACAAGAAATTTGACAGGGGTATGTAGAAACAGCAGCAGATGGCGGTGCTGCCGAGATTACCTGCTTCTTTCTTCATAGCGCAACTTAACCACCATAATTTTGAGGAATAACAATTATGCCAAGGTAACGTTTACTCTTGCTTAGATTAACTTTGTAGAGGCGACATACACAAATACATCTTCAGAACATAACTGTGACATGTTTCCAAACAGAGCTCTAGATACCATTGACAGCAGAACCATCTGTTTGCATGAAAGCAGGTAACTGAGCTCCTATAGTGAGATCGACAGTCATCAATCCTTTTACATTTTTATATCTTCTTGAGCTATAAACTTAGTTACTACATTGTATATACTTAATGATGCAGAAAGTCTTAGTATAGTGTCGGAATTGTGGAAGTAGCAATGATAGAGCTCATCAATCACCAAGAAAAAGTTCATAACGGACGTTTTTGATCAATTTTGTGGGGTAAAGTACAAAGTACAACATTTCAAAGAATCTACATTTATTTGCTAGTGAAAACATATACTGTAAATTGAAACGTATCAAATCGTATGTATGAGGGAATGAAAAGATCCTGCTTACCTTATGGGTTATGTGTTTCTCTTCTTATGTAACTAATAACATCATAAACAACTGTATCTTCCTCTTTTATTAGAGACATCTGTCCCCTTAAAAATGTTATTTAATGAAAATTGCTTCTTCAGTTTGTATTCTTATTTATACATAGTGCAAGCATCTGCTTTGCTCTGCTATTGTAAAGCCTAAACAAAATTTCTCTTTCCGATTCTAACCTTGTTTATATAGGTGGTAAAGCCAGGTTTCCACTACCATGAATTTCTTACACATGTATCCCCCACCACCACTCATATAAGTCAACTAACATGTGGAAACACCCTACTTGCGCATTGTCATGGCGACTTGCGCTTAAGATATGGAAGTTGAAAGGCATTCTACTTTCTTGTATGATGTCACTTCCCCCATTATCACCTCCAAGCTACAGCAACTACCAATAGGTGGATCTGCTCTCATCCTGCTCTGATCTGTTGGACAGCGCGGATTTAGAATTGTTTAAATACATGGAGAGTTAACATCTAGCCAAAATAATAGGCTAAGGCTTCAACTAAGTAAATAAATTATTTCTAAAGTTGTAAAACGTTCTTAAACAGTGCTATAGGAGTATCTCTCTAGCATTCAGCAACTCTTCATAATCACTTACTTGTAACACAACATCGTTTGATATGACGAAATGGATAAAAAGTATTGTAACTGAGAGTGTGATTGCTCAGAACTGTATTTTTGCAGAACACTCAATACTGTGAAGGTCTTTTTCATTTCCAGAATCATTTTTTGCATTAGCCATAAAGTCTAAATATTATGGCTTTAAGAATTAAAACTGCTCTTGGCCCTCATTAAAATCTTATGCAAATATAGGTGCTCATATTGGCGCTATCACTGAGTAATGACTTCTGCGCAGTAGTACAAAATGAAGTATTGCACTGGAAAAAAACCTGTATTTACAGCGCCTGTGACTTTTCAGAATCTTGACTAACCTTGTAAATAAAAACAAAGCTAAACTGTTGAGACAAAAACGATACTGCCTGATCTACCCTCAGTGTATCGTAGATAACATAAAAATTTAGAGACATTGTTATTCAGAATACAGTACATATATTGCAGTGACATGTATGTGAGTTAGGTTTTTGTACAGATCTAGAAATAGGAATCAAAAAGATTTTGAAACTGGTTTTACTCATTCGAAAATCATTTTCTAACGAAACGTTTTTATCGGCAGATAACCACCTTATTAATGATTCGATGTTCCAAACGATTCCTATGAGACGCTCATTTCCATTCGACATCTATATGTCCCATGTTAGTAACATGTATGCAACAGTAGTGGTGGTGGAGTGCACATGTAACAAATTCATGCCTGTGAAAATCTCCCTTAACACTCATTTCACACTTTACTGCCTGTATAAATCACGTCATTTTGAAGTGACACGCACCATCGACGACCGCGTGATCTGTATCGACTTTGTGACAAGGAACAATATGAATGTTGTTGCTCCTCGATTCACTCACTGCAGTTTAAGCTATCCGCCTAGGTTGTTACCTAACCGCATACTCCATGGAAAAAAGTCCATGGACTCCACGGAGGTCGTCATGGAACGTTAGCAGTTTGCCACAAAAACAAAGGAAAACTGTATAATCAAAATTAAGAAAAAACAAAAGCACAAAATCCATTGCTACAACTTGAATGAGTGTAGCGAAAATTGGTTAACTTCCCATATTGACAGAAAACGACGCCGATAAAAATTTCTTCCCGAAAAATCTTGGAGGCGATGTGACGTGATTTGGCGATCCGTTGACGGCCTGTATCATTGCTGTCATTTGAAATGCTTTGCGGAAAGTTTCGACGTTACGTGACGGCAAATGTGAATTATCCTTAAGATAATTAATAGTTTATGGGTTGCTGCTCGTCAAGAATATGTTTGTACACTTATCAAAACGCAATTTCATGAACCGTGAAATATGTATGTACGTAAGAACACATTTATGGTCAGTCCTGCCTCTACACTTCACTGCCACCACTTCGATATTAATATCGTCGATTCATATCAGCTTTCAGATTCAGTACTGTAGTATATCGATACTCGATAGTGATCACAGTCAACTACTGTCCCATGAAAACAAAAATATGAGAAGAAATTATAAGCATTTTGAGACCAGTAATATGAATGTATGATAACATTATTATATGCTCGCCCTTAATAAGCCCAATTATACTTTGGATCTGATAAAGACATTCATACAAGCATGTACACTAGTACCTGCAAATGTGCATGAGAATCCGCAAAAAAGAGGCGTGGTTCAGGAAACTAGCCATCCACAAAATCCGGGTTAGCGAAATGTCAGAGCTGTTTTCAGACGAGTACAGGCTTACACTAAGTAAAAACTTTCTGATAATACTTCGAAATAAACTTTTAATAAACGTACCGTGATGGATCGTGTTAGGGCAAGGCATCAGTTAAGTGAAAAGTGCGTGAAAGGTTAAATCTGATAAAAGAAGATTAAAATATTAATGAGTCATATGTTTTTAATAGGATTAACGTGTAGTACCTTCATTGTATTTATTTCAGGTACGCTTACAAACGACTAGAAATGGAGGACGTTCCGCTGAGAATGAACTCCGATGAACGAGATTTTGAAATTGACGAAACAGATTTTTTATTACAACACTCTGACCATGACCTGAGAACCAACTCGGCGAAACATCGTAGATTCAAGCGGTGTTCCAAATGCCTGTCGCTATTTTTCTGTGGGTGAGTACACGATACGGATATTCTCGCCGAGATTTTAATCAGCGGTTTTAAAACCCAGGGATTCCTTGAAACTATGAGCAGCCTCTCTCGGCACTGTTCAGACGGGTTACTGCATAAACGCAGCAGTGTGTACAATATAAAAAAAACTGGATTCTGGCACAAGATATCAAGAGTCGTTAAAAATTATGCAAAGTGGTGATACCAATTTGTTGACATGTGACATTACTTATTTAATGTAATTGTTGTAAATCGCCCAAACGCCAGTTATGGACAGAAAACAATAAAACCAGGATTTAATTTCGTCAATACTGTTGTAAGTATTAATTTAATCATTGATACCCCTTTCTGTAATGTATCACAGAGCTTCAAAAACAGGAACAGCTAACGTGAACACCATTTGAATATCATCAGATGTTCAAGAGCATTCAAATCTTTAAACAAAGTTTCATTAATGTTAAAGTCAGTCATACATTTAATATGAAATCATTGGAAGTTATCACGCTTTCCGCTTCTGCCATGAGAATGCAAAATTTTTCAAGTTAATCATCAGATGTTGAGCAGAATACTTCCAACAGGAACATATTTTTTACTAACCTCAGTGAATCAAACTGGAATATAATAGGTGCCAAGGCAGAGTGCACACTTCTGAAGTGGCATCATTAGTAAACTGAACTACAATAAGAGCATCCAAGTTGTTAATACATTAACAGTACTGGTATCATTATAAGTGTACAGCTATTCACTGTAATGACATGTAAAGTGTCAGACACCATTATTCAATAATTTTGTATAAATGGCAGCATTGCTTGTAAATATTGAAATTCTTTATTTTACAGATAGATTTTGGCCACTGTGTGACAATATTAAGTGCTAAATGTACATAATAACCACCAGACAAGAGGCTCTTAACACAAATGTGGCCCTATTTATAATCACCATCAAAACATACAGAAACAGAAAAATACATACAAATATACAGATTCTTATACATACCAAATTATGTGGTATATACAAGAATCTGTATATTTGTATATATTTTTTCTGTTTCTGTATTTTTTATTGTGGTTATAAATGGGGCCTCATTTGTGTTAAGATCCTCATGTCTGATGGGTCTTATGCATTATTAGCACTGAAGATCTTCGAAACAAAAGATTGCAATTTTTATGACTGATGCTGCCGTTTATCCAAAATACATTGACAATAATGGAATTAGACATGAAGACACCTTTATTGCTTATTATGGAACTAAATGGAAAAATGAAACAGGCATAAACAAAGCTAAGGCAAATAGCAAAATTGTCTTTAAAACATAAAGCAACTGGGTTTTATATTTCATGAAATTTAGTTTCAGGGTATCTGCGTATTCTGTTTAAAGTTTCCAATTTTTCCTTGATAACTATATATACCCAGATGCAAATGTTCACTTTTTATTTTGAGTACAAAGTCAGTAGTTGTAAATGTTTGCTATAGAAAAGAACTAATAATTGGTAAAGAGTTAATTTGCTATTTTTATATGTAGTTGTGTTGCACTGGGTGTCGCTGTTTTCAGCATAGTAACTTTCTCTTGTATCTAACAGCAACAGGTTGTTGCATGTCACTTTAAAAATATAAAATGTTAAATGTTGCAAAATAACGAAATCATTTGCAGTGTCGTGTATGAGTGGACACTTCTGTGAGCTTTTTCTTTAATTTTCATGTCTATAGTTCCCTTGTTGTACAGATTAGTTAGTTAATACTGGCATTTCAAAATTAAATGTACCAAGCAAGGTGATTAGCTCACCAGACACACATTCAAGAAGACTATGCTAGCCAGCCAGTGTGGCCAAGCGGTTCTAGGCACTTCAGTCTGGAAGCGCGCAACTGCTATGGTCGCAGGTTCGAATCCTGCCTTGGGCATGGATGTGTGTGATGTCCTTAGGTTAGTTAGGTTTAAGTAGTTCTAAGTTCAAGGGGACTGATGACCTCAGATACTAGGTCCCATAGTGCTCAGAGCCTTTTGAACCATTTTTGGACTATGCTTCAAATCCCCTTCCAACCATCCAGATTTTGATTTTCCCAAATTCGCTCAAGGCAAATGCATTAATGATCCTTTTGAAAAGGGAACAACTGATTTTCTTCCCCACGTTTTTGAATTTGTAATTCAACATTTCACTCCACCTCCAATGACTGCACTGTGAACAAGGTGTTTAAATCTAATCTTTGTTCCTTTTTAAAACCAAATGTGTAGAAGTGTGATTATTAATGCATGCTACTGTTGGTATAGTTAAGAACTAGGGGTTTATACTGCATATTATTATCCATCAAAAAGAAAAGGCGTTTAGTGGTTGTAAAAGTTTTATACTGCCAGAGACAGTGATCATGTGAGTGTGAGATGTGTTTATGTGAATTTGTATGCGTATTTTGTCTATTGCAGAAGAAGGCCTTTTGGTCGAAAGCATATGTTTTTAGCAGTCTTTCTGTTGTGCCTCTCTGCAGCTCAAAATCTCCACTATATCTTTTTCATAATACTATCATTTTTCCATGCTGGGTTTTCCATTGTTAAAATTTATGGCTCAACTTAACTAAGAGAGAGGATTGATTGTTAGGTCACAGTCTGAGGCTTCAAGAAACTGTCAATTTTGTAGCTAGACGTGAGTACTGTGAACTGGTTCAAGTGGATGTACATTGCTGTAGTTACTTTAAGATTAAGAGGTTTTTAAACCATAGACCAGCCTGGAGAGCTGCATCAAACCGCTCCTTAGAGTAAAGGTCATAACAACAACAGCAACAAGCATGACTAGCACTAAGCAATATCATGAATTTTATTGTTAATACACTGTGTAGGTAAAGGTGTTACAAATTGCTCACCTTTCGACAATATATAATTTTGTAAAAGGAAACATTTTCTGTTGTAGGCTTTAATGTATATCATTTACCTGCTGTGCTATTGGCCAGCTTTAACGACCATATCAGTATGAAGTATATATTCATTAAGTGTGTCCACCATGTTGCATGAATTGTGGCATACAAATCATATTATCAATCCACATGTGATGTCACACATAGGGAACAATATGCTCTGTATTTAATACAAAACAAGATAACTTGAGTATGAAGATTCTGTCCTTTAAGTCCAAACCACACACTGTCTGCAACAGAGAATGTTTTGTCACAGATAGGCACAACAAAAAGACTGCCACAAAATGCACTTTCCAGCCAACAAGGGTTTTGTCGAGAAAACACACACACACACACACACACACACACACACACACACGACACACACAGAGAGAGAGAGAGAGAGAGAGAGAGAGAGAGAGAGAGAGTCATGTGTTTGTGAGTTGCACCATATAAACAAGATTATCGATCTATACTTTCACTTGTTTCACATACAGTAATTGATTGGCTGAGTGAGTGAGTGAGTGATTGTGTGGATGAATAAATGAATGAATCCATGCACGCAACCCTCAACCTGAAGGTGGACTTGAACACCAGAGTGCTTTACTGAGAATAATCCTGTTGGAGGTGGTATGCCAATGTTTTCCTCCAACCTTTGAATTGATCTATCAGTCTTATGAAAATCATTCCCAACTCAGAAACTCAGGATTTAACCACTGACATTTGGACTAACAGTTTGAGACTCAGTGGCACAAAGTGCTAAGTGCAACACCTGAATAGAAACCTTTAAAAATTAATTTCTTCCCTTCATTTAGAGCCATTGCAGACCATGTGAAATAACTATAAGGCCCAGCTGAAAGCCTTTTCTGCAAAGCAAAAGGGTTGTATTCTTTCTCTTGTGACAATGTAAATCACAGCCTCCACTCAATATGAGAGCAACATGTTTATATAGTGTGGTACTAGGTGATGTGTTTTAATAAATGTGTTCTGTACAAATCAAACTTTTGCTTAACCCATCATGACAGATATATTTTTATTTCAAATACTTAACAGTTATTATTTTAAAAACTTTACAGGACTTCAAACTCTGACCACCTGCAGTTCAGCTGCTGTTCTGCCTTTGATCATTTTGAAAGCCTGTATCCTTGTTGATCAATGGCCCGTACTTTGAAAGGTCAGAGACATCTTCCTGATTCAGTTTAGTGCCTCTATGTCCTTCATTACTTTCTTCAACTATTTATTACCATAAGGTGGCTTGCAGAGTATAGATTTAGATGTAGAGTTTACAAAAGATCTTGCACTCAAACTTATGTGTTTCTCTCAATCCAGACTTTTCTGTCATTCTGAGGGATTCACTTCATAAGTCATTAATAGGCAGTGCACCTATACCTAATACAGCTGAAACTAAGGTACTCACATTCAGTAATTTCTTTCAAATTAATTTCAGACCATTGTTAATCATCATTAATATCTGTTCATCCATACATGCAGATAAATAAGCATTCACTTGCAAATAGACATTCAGTTTTGAGTTTTATAGTGCCTCAGTTTAGCTTTCCCTGAAATTCTAAATCTACATTTATACTCCGCAAGCCACCCAACGGTGTGTGGCGGAGGGCACTTTACGTGCCACTGTTATTACCTCCCTTTTCTGTTCCATTCGCGTATGGTTCGCGGGAAGAACGACTGTCTGAAAGCCTCCGTGCACGCTCGAATCTCTCTAATTTTACATTCGTGATCTCCTCGGGAGGTATAAGTAGGGGGAAGCAATATATTCGATACCTCATTCAGAAACGCACCCTCTCGAAACCTGGCGAACAAGCTACACCGCGATGCAGAGCGCCTCTCTTGCAGAGTCTGCCACTTGAGTTTGCTAAACATCTCCGTAACACTATCACGGTTACCAAATAACCCTGTAACGAAACGCGCCGCTCTTCTTTGGATCTTCTCTATCTCCTCCGTCAACCCGATTGGGTACAGATCCCACACTGATGAGCAATACTCAAGTATAGGTCGAACTAGTGTTTTGTAAGCCACCTCCTTTGTTGATGGACTACATTTTTTAAGGACTCTCCCAGTTAATCTCAACCTGGTACCCGCCTTACTAACAATTAATTTTACATGATCACAATTAATTTTACATGATCATTCCACTTCAAATCGTTCCATACTTATACTCCCAGATATTTTACAGAAGCAACTGCTACCAGTGTTTGTTCCGCTATCATATAATCATACAATAAAGGATCCTTCTTTCTATGTATTCACAAAACATTACATTTGTCTATGTTAAGGGTCAGTTGCCACTCCCTGCACCAAGTGCCTATCCACTGCAGATCTTCCTGCATTTCGCTACAATTTTCTAATGCTGCAACTTCTCTGTATACTACAGCATCATCCGCGAAAAGCCGCATGGAATTTCCGACACTATCTACTAGGTCATTTATATATATTGTGAAAAGCAATGGTCCCATAACACTCCCCTGTGGCACGCCCTTTGTCTTGTACATGACTTGGGTTTTACGAACAGCAGTGGCCATCTTCTCTCTCCTGTGGCCATTGGTGTTTTTCTTGGTAGTTTTCAAAAGTAACTGAAATTGTCCACATTTTTCTGTTTCACTACTCTGTGAGTACATACTGTGTGACCAAATCAAAGGCTTTCTTAAAGGTGGCAAAGACACCTCCTAGATCCTTCAAGATGTAATTTTCCAATACTCTTTTCCAGACCTGTTTATAACTGTAATAACAAACTTTCTTCTCAGGTTTGACTTCACAGATGATTGAATGGTGGCTATTACAGAACTTCATTGTGCATATTATCATTTTGTATTACTAGGAGAAAGATATGTGTTAATCAGTCTGAACAAGAAAATATGAATCAGAAAAATGAAAATCAGTAATAATTATTATGAAATACAAATAATTTATGAAATACAAAAAATTACAAGAACAAGAATGATGTCATACCCAGATAAAATCACATAAAATACATGAAAGAGAGTAGTGACAATATTATGAAAGGATAGTTGCTACTCGCCATATAGTGGAGATGCTGAGTCACAGATAGGGACAAGAAAAAGACTGTCAAACAACTGTTTGAAAGTCTTTTCGTTGTGCCTATCTGCAACTCAGCTTCACCACTATATAGTGAGTAGCAACTATCCTTTTCATAATATTGTCATTATTCTATCCTGGATTTTCCATTGTGTGAAAGAGACCAGACATCATTTTAGAGCCAGAACTGTGTAGTAAAACTAAGTGCCTTGTTACTTGTGCAGTTTACAAATCACAGTCATACAGCTAGACAATGCAGTAAACCAACAGAGTGGAATTATTTATGTATAATGCTATGGTAGGTGACTCTCAAAGCTGATATCTACATCCTGAAAAACAATAAGCACGTAGAAACTTCCAGTCATCCATATAACAGAACTGGTAATTGCCCATCTGCGTAGTTAACCACATGCATTTTTTTATAGTGAAAGGAAATCAGTATAATGTTCTTCTGACAGCTGTGGTATAGCTAGTGGGATTTGAAAACTGGTGATGTGTCTTCATCATGTACAATGGATCAGTCTTATCTGTTTTGTTCACTCAATCATCAAACTGTTCTCTTGCCTGCAACAGCCAGAACTTGAAAGTCACTTCTTAGTGATGCCCTCACCACCACCTTCACCGTCGTCATCTATATCATCAGTGGCAGCAGCCCACAAGTGTTCTATGGTTTTTGCTGTTTGTAGTTTCCCTGCATTCATCTCCTCCTATCTGGCTAATTCACTACTTGTTTGTAGTCCTCTTAGAGTCATTGCATCACAAACATTTTTATAATAGTTTCTAGGTGGTCATCATCTTTTCCTTCTCACCAGAAGAAAATATTTCTATATTGTTATTTTGACCATCTGCTTTAATCCATCCTCTCCGTGTTTCCCTGCCAAAGTAAATGTTTCATTTAGATTATCTCTATTATTGTCCCCTCCATTTCTACATATTCTCTTATGGTTACATTTCAAACATTAACCATGCTAAAGATGCTGCAGGTTCTCTTTCACAAGGCTGTTACCTGTGCAAACTAACTTTGATGTTGGTACTTAAAGTGCATATACTCTCAACTGTTGTCTTGTACATAAGATGTTTGCTGTTTCTCCTTACAATTGTGCTCTAGCATACAAAGTTCATTTGACGTATTGTATATCTACCCTAACTCAACCTGTTGCATATGTCAGTCTCTACTTTTACCATTTCATGACACAATGACTCCCAAAGACATAAATGGTTTCCAACTTTCCATCTTCTGTTTCAGTTTCCTTATTACATCCCATCAGTAGATCATCCATTTTATTCACATGATTATTAGGCCCCACGTATCATACACTTCCCTCAGCTTTCAATGCATATATTAATTACTTGCATCTTCCATATCTTCAATTAAAATACTTTATTATTGACTAAAGAGTATAAGACACTGGCATCCAGTGCTATTCCCACATTACATTTCATTCTCCAGTTGGTATCTTCCTTCCTTCCTTTTTTTAGGCCATTTTCTTAACAGAACTCTAATGATATACTGACTGCAAACACAGTTCTGAAATTGTTTCAGTGCGTATTCTGCTTGCCTCTGGACTTAAATTGTGCTTTGACCACTTGAGGAGGCACATTGTTAGCATATTGTATCCACATTTGGCAGTCATCAAAATTTATGATCCATGCAGTTTCTCTTAATCGGTTAAGGTGAAGGCTAGGATAGTTCCTGTAAAAAGGACATGAGCCATTTTCTTTGCCATCCTTGCCCTATGTGAATTGTGCTCTGTGTCTAATGACCTCCTCATTGATGGGGCATTAATTCCTAATCTTTCTTACTGAATTTCATATGAACAAGACAGAGTAGTATTTTGGTACACCCAGATTAAAAATTTTAAATGAAAGAAATATAGATGTCTGAGTAAATGAGGAGTCACTCCAAGGAGCAGGTTTCTTTGGATTTTTCCTTTGATCCAGCACCTATTCATCTTACCCTTGCTTTATATTTCCTGTGTCCTCTCTTTCTCCCCATAAAGAAATTGTATAAGAAGTTCCAAAGGATGAACATTCTTTGTCTGTCTTTATCTTTCTTAGTTAAAGAAATATTTCTCTTCAAGTCTAACCAAGTCAAATTGCTTCCAAGTGGAGCATCTATCTTCAGTGTTTCAAAGAGCAGTTTTAGATTGATAAATGTTGCACATAGTGTGTATCACAAAGAACTGTTGTGATGGACTTCTTTCAGCTCTTCATTGGTTGTTCCAGCTTCAGCACTTGATAAGATGATGCTAATCTTGCATGTGATATATTGTTAATAGTCACTGGTGACACCTGTATTTTAAATTTATTTCTACTATCCAAACTCTTCAAAATAATTAGAGCTCAGGAGAAGTATCACACATTCTGTAAAGATAAACATTTATTTCATTTAATTTGAGGAATAAGTGTCTGAGAATGTACATTTTGAGCACAGCTTTGTATGAAAGTAAGTCATGGACTGTGAGAAACTTGGAAAAGAATAAAATTGAAGTGTTTGAGTTATGGTGCTACAGAAAGATGTAGAAAATTGGGTAGACTGGTGAGGTAAGGAATGAGGAGGTACTGAGCACTATCAGTGAAGAGAGGAATATATGGAAAACACCAAATTGAAATACATCAAACAAAAAGTGTATGACATTGGGACCAAGTGATACTGAAATGAAAATCTGGCACAGGGAGAGGGATTCATGGCGAGCTGCATCAAACTAATCAGAAAGTGAGAAAAAAAACTTTGATATGGTGCTTTGCTTTCAGCAACAGGATAGTGAATATACTCATATATTCACTCTGTAATAATTGTCCATATGATCAAACATAGAAGACAGTTTTTGAACCTGGAAGTAATATGTAACCATCCAAATGTCTGACACTGGTTTGCACCTATGTGGCACGGTTGTTATCAGATTTTAGAAGAGCTTCTGAGGCACATTCAGTTGTTCTTGAAAAAGAGCAATGTCAACCACAGGTGACATGTGCAACACAATTGCGGGGTTGGTGCACACATTGCCCATGGTTTTAAAGTGATATTCTCACATGATAGTATGTCATCCACTGCAATATCTTGTTGCCCACAATGTGGAAAATATGGAGTGGCACCAGTGTATGTAGATAAAGGTGTCAACAAACCAAAGTTTGCTTTGGACACTGCAGTGCTTTACTAGGAATGGTCCTATTGAGGATGGTGCACCTTTGCCTTCCTCGGAGTTACTGGAGAACCTACAGTTTAATGTGGACTCTGAAAAACTATGTGACTTTGCACTTTTAACATGCACAAATAACTGCCGGTGGTGAAATCAGTGGTCAATGACAAAAATCACAGGACCAACTATGATAAAGTCCTGGACCAATGGATTGTTAGTTGAACACTTATCCACTGAGCTACACAGCATACAATACAGCAAAAGATTAGATGATCTCAACTCTGCATCTTAGACCCATTGAAGAGCTGGTGCTTTTAATTAACATCAAGGTTTGCATGTCTGTTTCTGTCTTTTCCTGCTCATGTCAACAACTTACTATTATGGCATTTGGTTACTTCAGGTGTGAATGCATGTGGAGAGATTGTGGAAATACAAATGAGGTCACAAGTGCATCAGTTGTGAGGCGTGACATGAAGTTACAAGACAAAAGATTTAGTCTGTGTGTCCTTTCAACAACAGCCTATGTCTTTGATGTTGTTGATGAGGCAGTCACAATTTGGAATCCTCCGTAACCAGCACTCCCAAGTATTGGAACTTCTCATGTCTCTCATAATTGCCTCTGTTCAACTTAATATATTTCTCTTTAACAATAGCATTTTTCCTGGAAGCAAAGAGATACTGTGTTTTTGTGTTGTTTACTCAAAGTCCCAACTGTTCTGCCTCCTTTTCCAGTCTGCCAAATCCTTTCACTTCTTTCAAACTTCTAGACAGCATACACACATCATTGGCATAAGCTAGATTTTGATGCATACGGTTAAACCGAGTGCCATCTCTGTTATCAAACTCCACCCTTTGCATCACTCTCTCCAACACTATGTTGAAGAGTAGCATCCTTATCAAATATATATGGGACTAGGAAATGTCATTAAGGTCCTAGACCCAATGAAGGGAAACTCCTGATCTACACCTCCACACGGCAGAGAGTGAGCAACGTCACTTCATGTGATGGCTAACATAGACAGGGACCAAGGGATGACTAGGATAAGTCATCACCCCAGCATTTGCTGGGCAGGGCACCCTCTTGCCCTGGAAATAAGAAATCATTTCTAAAGGTGGAAGAACCGGCTGATGGTCAATGGCATGGGATGGGGAAGGCAACAGGATACCACCACAATAAAGAACTATGGTTATCCCAAGCATCAGCAGTAAACCATGCCAGTATCTTCTGTAAAATTTTCTGGAGACAAAATAGTCCCCCAGTCAGATCTCCGGGTGGGGACTGCAAAAGATACACACAAAGTGAAGGAAAAGCATCCCAATTTTAACATAGCAACTTGGAATATGAAAACACTGCTTCAGTGTAGCAAACTAGAAAATCTAAAACTTGAAATGGAACGACTGGAAATTGATATTCTAGGCATATCTGAGATGAGATGGTCCCAATCATATGATTTCTGGCCTGAATAATAGAGTCATTCACACCAGAACTGATCAAGTAGACCAGGAATGGGAGGAGTTTGAATAATTTTGAGGAAAAACTATGGCTCGCATGTCAAGGGATATGTGCAATATAGCTCTCGAATAATACTAGTCAAACTCGAAACTAAACCAAAGGACATTGTGATAATACGAATATAGATGCCAACATCCAAAGAAGATGCAGTTGTTGACGCAATATATGAAGAAATAAGTAATGCGATGAGATATGTTAAGGGAGATGAAAACCTGATTCCTATGGGGGACTGGAATGCGATTGTGGGTGAAGAACCGGAGGAAGGAATTGGCAAATATGGGCTTCGAAGAAGAAATGAAAGAGGAGATCAACTAATCGAGTTCTGCTCGAGGCACCAATTAGTTGTTGCAAACACACTTTTCCAACATCACAAACGAAGAAGATACACATGGAAGGCCCCTGGAGACCTGAAGAGACAACAGATTGATTACATTCTAGTGAAAGCATGTTTTTGGAATAAGGTAACAGACAGCAGGAGCTGTCCATCTGCAGATATAGGCAGTGACCATAACCTGGTCCTGATGAAAATTTCACTCAGATTCAAGTATTTGAAGAAGCAGCCAGTAAAACTTAAATTGGAACTAGAAAAACTGAAAACTGAGAGACTGGCAAAGTGCTATGCTCACGAAACAGAGACCTAGCTAAAAATTTTCAACATGGTTGAGTAAATGAAGACTGCGATGAAACTAAATCTGGTATATACAAAGCAGCAGAAAAAGTAGTTGGAAAAACTAAACCCAAAAACAAGAGGAAATGGATTACAGCAGATATTATTGAGCTGAGAGAAAACAGGAGATTATACAAAAATGCAACTTATGAACAAGGAAAAGCTGAATACAGAAGACTAAGGAATTTAGTCAATTGATAAGCTAGGAACACAAAAGAAAATTTTCTAGAGGAAATGTGCAGGGAAGTGGAAGAAAAGATGCAAAACAGAACAACAAATACATTTTTTAACAAATGCAAAACAACACTCTGTGACACAATAGAAACTAAAAAGGGGAAAATGCTGTTTGGTAAAGACATGCTAAGAATACATAGAGGAGTTGCATGCTGGAACACATCTTTCGGAGGAAGTAATAGGAAGAGAAGAGCAAGTAGACGAAGGTGACAAAGGAGATGACATTCTGCAAGAACAATATGACAAAGCTCTAAAAGAACTACGGGACAACAAAGCAATAAGTATTGATGACATCCCTTCAGAACTAATAAAGAATGCTGGTGACAGTATGAAAACAATGCTGCTTAAACTTATTAGGTCCAACTACAACACGAGAGATACTGACAGACTTCCAGAAATTCATCATTGTTCCTATACCAAAGAAGGCAGCAGCTACAAAATGTGGGGGTACCAAACTTTAAGCCTAATATCACATACATCAAAAATTCTCATAAAAATAATTCTAAAGAGAATTGAAGAGAAGGTAGAGGAAATGCTGAGTGAAGATCAGTTTGGTTTCAAAAGGGGTTTGGGAACAAGAGAAACGATTCTGGCTTGCAGATTCCTTATCGAAAAGCAATTACAGAAAAATAAACCAACTCATATTGCCTTCGTAGACCTGGAAAGGCATTTGATAATGTTATCTGGTAAGAGATGTTCAGAGTGCTGAGGAAAAGAGGAATGAAGTACAAACACATCCATGTGATGCTCAGTTTCTATAAGAATGAGGTGGCAGTGATTAGGAACTGTCACCAGGAACAGGAAGCATATATTAGAAAAGGGTTAAGACAAGGATGTGCTCTCTCTCTCTCTCTCTCTCTCTCTCTCTCTCTCTCTCTCTCTCTCTCTCTCTCTCTCTTATATTCAGTGCTTACATCCAGGAAGCTATAGACCAAGTCTGAGAAACTAGTGAGGTGGGGATCAAAATTAATGGGCAGAAGATAGAGATGCTACGTTATGCAGATGATATTGCTATAGCCACGAAGACAAAAGATGATCTAGAGGAAGTCCTCAGAACAATGTAAAGTATTCTATGCAATCAGCATGGAATGAGAATAAACAAGAAAAAGACTGAAGTGACAGTATGCAGTACAGGAGCAGAATATGAACCTCTGAGAATGAGAATTGGAAGAGAGGAGCTGAAAGTGATAGAGGAATTTACTTCACAAGGGATGGTAGAAGCTGGAAAGAAATTGTGAACAGAAAACAAAAGACCCAAATTAAATTTAATTGGAGGAGGGAGCTATTCACCAGCAAGATCATCAGTCTGAAAATAAGGAATGTATCGTGAAAGCTTTCATTTCGAGTGTGGCTGTATATGGATGTGAAACTTGGATAATGAGAAGAGAAGAGAGAAGATGGCTAGATGCCCTGGAGATGTGGTGCTATAGAAGGATGATGAAGATCAGCTGGAGAGACAAAGTAACAAATGAAGAGGTGCTTAGAAGCTAGATCTCTGTGGAGGCACATCCAGACAAGAAGAGAGAAACTTGTAGGGCACATCCTACAACACAACAACATCATTGGAACAGTAGCTGAAGGAGCTATTGAGGAAAGGAATTGGTGTGGCAACCAAGGATATCATACCTGCAACAGATCATGAATGATGTTGGATGTAACACATATGTGGAAATGAAAAGGAAATCAGAAAGAAGAGGGGAATGGCACTCTCCTGCAGACCAACCTCGGGATTGAACACTAAAAGAAGAAGATATTGAGACCACTACTTTGTTAAAGACTCAGACATGTTACATGGATTATGGTAAAACACATTTCTGAGAGAGGGTACCACTTTTACCTCTGTTGAAGCAACAAACACCAGTGACTTCTGTGGTTCATTATTTCAGCTATGTGCTATCTGTCTGTTATTTGTCTGAATGACTTACCCATCTGGAAAAACAGCCTTTGCCTTCTTTGAGTAGATATGTTGAGATGATTCCCAGACACTTTTCCCCAGGATATATCAGTATACACTGAAGAATATTGTCGCAGAAGAAGCTGAGTAGCACAGTCACCGTGGTGTAGTGGTTATGATAGTAGACTGTAGACTGTTGTGCGGAGGGTCTTGAGTTCAAAACTCACCTGAACTGTAAAATTTTAATCTCTATATGTGGTTTGAGTACATTCTAGAAGTATCCACAAATGTCAAGAATCATTGTACTGGAAATTTTCTGTAACTGTATATATACAGTATGTGTTCTGGCCGGGGGCAGTTCACTCCACGCTCTTGTATGTGCAAGTGCTGAATAATCCTTCATTAAGTGAAGTTAGTGTTTGTCATTCATATAATTACACCTTCTTCTATGTGACATTATTCTGGTGGAGGTGCTGGGTATTGGAACTTGTGATAGCGCACATTATCGACGACACAGTGGCTCCCATCAGGCCACGAGAGAGCTGCCGTTTACGTGGTTTACGAGTTCGAGCCATATTCAACAGATCGCAATCTATCGGAGACAGGAGAAGAAGAGGATGTTACAATGACAGCAACTGTATGCCACCGCATGAGACATCCTTCCGGGTTCTCTGGTGACGATGGCCAAGATCCAAACGGGTGGCTGAAGGTATATGAGTGTATAGCCAAGTTTAACAAATGGGATGACACCGTGTGTTTGGCTAACATATTTTTCTACTTGGAGGGCACTGCCAAGCAATGGTATGAGACCAATGAGGAGAAATTCACAAGCTGGGAAGTATTCCATGCGGAACTGTGCAATATTTCGGTGACACACAATGACAGAAGTGCAAGGCTGAGAATAAATTAAAGTGCAGGGCACAGCGTCCAGGAGAAACTACAGCATCCTACATTCAAGACATCTTGGAGCTGTTTAAAATAGTGGATCTTAGAATGAAGGAAGAAGATACGGTTGCACATCTCGTGAAGGGTGTTGCTGAGGACATGTATCAAGACCTACTCCTGAAGGAGGTTCCGACAGCAGACCACTTCATAAAATGGTACCAGTATATCGAGACAACACATCAAAAAAGAATTACATGCAAGAAGTTTGAACGGCTTCCAAATGTTGTATTGATGTCTGTGATGGAGGAAGACACTGATTTCATAAGTGTTCTTTGTCAGATAGTGAAAGAAGTAGTTCAGAAGGCACTTGGATTGCATGGTGATCAAAAAACTGAGACGCTTCAAGAGGTCATAAGGGAGGAATTGGAACAGACATTGAACCCAATCTCTCGTCCTTCATTTCCCTTTAAAATGGTGAAAAAGTCGAGACCCAGGCGAAGTTACATTCTTACAATGCTGCTTGAGGAACCCGTTGGGGCACCAAGGAAGACTGACGTCTGGAGGACCCAGGATTACCAACTAGTGAGTCCTAAACACATGCGCTTAGATGTTTTACAGAAATCTTGTGACACATCTGAGGCCAGACATTTAGGATTCATTAAGACCTACGATAGGATCTGCAAGAGATTTTTCTGGCCAGGTTTATCTAGGAGAGTCTGTCACTATGTGTCACACTGTTGAGAGTGCCAGAGGAGAAAGGCAGTTCCTCAGAAACCACCTAGTGAACTCATACCAATTCCACCAGCCAAAACACCTTTCCAGCTTGTTGAGATTGACCTCCTCAGATGATTTCCAAAGTCTGCTTGTGGCACTGGACGGATTATTGTTTGCACTGATTATCTGACATGCTATGCTATTACAAAAGCCGTGAAAACAGCCAAAGCATTCAAAGTAGCCAAATTCATTGTGATGTTTGGTTTGTGGGGCACTCAACTGCGTGGTTATCAGCGCCCGTACAATTTCCCAACCTTTGCTCAGTCCAATTTCGCCACTTTCCTGGATGATGATGAAATGATGAGGACAACACAAACACCCAGTCATCTCGAGGCAGGTGAAAATCCCTGACCCCGCCGGGAATCGAACCCGGGACCCCGTGCTTGGGAAGCGAGAACGCTACCGCGAGACCACGAGCGGCGGACTCCAAATTCATTGTGGAAGACATTGTATTAAAACACAGTGCCCAAGGTCTTTAGTTATGGATCGAGGAAAAGTTTTTCAATTGAATCTTGTGACAGAGATAAACCGTCGGTGCAACATTACTCATCACATAACGGTAGCCTACCATCCGAAAACTAGCGGGCTTACTGAATGCTTTAATAAGACCTTGGCCAACGTGCTATCAGCGTTGAGCAGAGCAACTGGGATGAGGTGCTACCTTTTGTGACATTTGCCTACAACACCACCAAACCAGACACCACAAGATTTACGCCATTTTTCCTGGTGTTTGGGCATGAAGCGACTACGACGATGGTCACTGTGTTTCCGTTACATCCTGATGACGTGGATGATGACTACGTCGGCCAGTTGTTAACCAGAGCTGAGAAAGCTCGGCAGTTAGCTCGACTCCGCACGCTGCAGGTTGAAGAAAACAATCACCGTAGGTATGACACGAGTCACCGCTCTGTTGTCTACCAGCCTGGTGACCTCGTCTGGATCTTCACTCCTGTTTGGAAGGTTGGTCTCTCTGAGAAGCTCCTCAAATGCTACTTTGGACCTTATAAGGTTGTAAGACAGTTGTCTGATGTTACTTACGAAGTTGAAGATTTTTCCCCCGACACAAGATGATGTAAGATCAGAGATACAGTCCACGTCCTTCAAATGAAGCCCTATAAGGATCCTGCAACCCAGGTTAAATTTGAAGCTCCAGTGACAGGCAACAGGCGGAAAGGTGATGAAGAGTGTAGCAGCAAAGGAAGTTCTAAGATGATCACTGCCAGGGCAAGCAGCAGTCATCAGGAGTCGGAGTATGCAGGACCAATGACTCGTTCCCGGACTAGGACGATGTAACACCGAGATGCTGTTCTCTTAAGGAGGGAGCAATGTCACAGAAGAAGCTGAGTAGCACAGTCACTGTGGCGTAGTGGTTATGATAGTAGACTTTTGCATGGAGGGTTGTGAGTTCAAAACTCACCCGATCTGTAAAATTTTAATTTCTATGTGCAATTCGAGTACATTCTAGAAGTATCCACAAATGCCAAGAATCATTGTACTGGAATGTTCTGTAACAGTATATATACTGTATGTGTTCTGGCCAGAGGCAGTTCACTCCATGCCCTTGTATGTGCAAGTGCAGAATGAACCTTTGTTAAGTGAAGTTAGTGGTCGTCATTCATCTAATTACACCTCCTTCTATGTAACAATATTATTATTGTTTTGACAACTGTACTTGATTTGTTTTTAAATTTGTGATAGATTTTATGAGGCACAGTTGTCTGTCTCAACCTGATATCAGTATCTGACAGGTTGGCTCACACCCTGTCCCACAAACCAGACCTTCAAGGTAGTGCAGCCATGAGCATCACTCTGGCAGTTTTCCAGGAAATAATTTTGAATATTTTTAGGCATATACAGACACTATTGTTAGTGCAAAATGCTACGTACTAGCACTAAATGTTGCTTTTGTGAAGATGAATATATCGGATGCAACTAGATATTGACTGTAAGGTGAATACAAAATGACCTGGTTTTGGGACACTTGGAGAACTATTTATGTGAATGTGTGAATTATAAATTATGGCTTTTTGTGTCCTGGAAACTGGCACATTGATGCTGTATAAGAGGTGTTAAAGTGAAAAACCTATGAAACATCATAGCAACCAAAGGAGTTGAAATTTACATATGTGACTTTGGGATAACATAGTGAGACATCTAGAGACAAAGTGGGACAACATGCAATAGAAGCGTGCTTTGTCACCTCCCCCTAACAAATTCAAAGTTGTGCCCTCAACAGGCAATGTGATGCTCATCATTTTTTTTCTATGCCCAAGGTCCGATACTCATCGAATTCCTTGAGAACACACACACACACACACACACACACACACACACACACACACACACACACACACATATATCCATCCGCACATATACAGACACAAGCAGACCTAATAAGGCACAATATTGTGTGTTACATTGTACATCGTACCTATTACAAATATTCAGATGTAACACACAATATTGTGCCTTATTAGGTGTACTTGTGTCTGTATATGTGCGGATGGATGTGTGTGTGTGTGTGTGTGTGTGTGTGTGTGTGTGTGTGTGTGTGTGTGTGTGTGTGTGTGTGTGTTACATTGTACATCGTACCTATTACAAATATTCAGATGTAACACACAATATTGTGCCTTATTAGGTGTACTTGTGTCTGTATATGTGCGGATGGATGTGTGTGTGTGTGTGTGTGTGTGTGTGTGTGTGTGTGTGTGTGTTACATTGTACATCGTACCTATTACAAATATTCAGATGTAACACACAATATTGTGCCTTATTAGGTGTACTTGTGTCTGTATATGTGCGGATGGATGTGTGTGTGTGTGTGTGTGTGTGTGCGCGCGCGCGCGCATGAGTGTATACCTGTCCTCCCCCCCCCCCCCTCCTAAGTTGTGTAAAATCTGAATATTTGTAATAGGTATGATGTAACACACAATATTGTGCCTTATTAGGTACAGTGGTACATTTGTATCATGTATCATGCGAGTGTATACCTGTCCTTTTCCCCCCCTAAGGTAAGTCTTTCCGCTCCCGGGATTGGAATGACTCCTTACCCTCTCCCTTAAAACCCACATCCTTTCCCTCTCCTTCCCTCTTTCCTGACGAAGCAACCGTTGGTTGCGGAAGCTTGAATTTTGTGTGTATGTTTGTGTTTGTTTGTGTGTCTATCGACCTGCCAGTTCTTTCGTTTGGTAAGTCACATCATCTTTGTTTTTAGATATATTTTTCCCACGTGGAATGTTTCCCTCTATTATATTCATATATATACAGGGTGTTACAAAAAGGTACGGCCAAACTTTCAGAAAACATTCTTCACACACAAAGAAAGAAAATATGTTATGTGGACATGTGTCCGGAAACACTTACTTTCCATGTTAGAGCTCATTTTATTACTTCTCTTCAAATCACATTAATCATGGAATGGAAACACACAGCAACAGAACGTACCAGCGTGACTTCAAACACTTTGTTATAGGAAATGTTCAAAATGTCCTCCGTTAGCGAGGATACATGCATCCTCCCTCCATCGCATGAAATCCCTGATGCGCTGATGCAGCCCTGGAGAATGGCGCATTGTATCACGGCCATCCACAATACGAGCACGAAGAGTCTCTACATTTGGTACCGGGGTTGCATAGACAAGAGCTTTCAAATGCCCCCATAAATGAAAGTCAAGAAGGTTGAGGTCAGGAGAGCGTGGAGGCCATGGAATTAGTCCACCTCTACCAATCCATCGGTCACCGAATCTGTTGCTGAGAAGCATACGAACACTTTGACCGAAATGTGCAGGAGCTCCATCGTGCATGAACCACATGTTGTGTCGTACTTGTAAAGGCACATGTTCTAGCAGCACAGATAGAGTATCCCGTATGAAATCGTGATAACATGCTCCATTGAGCGAAGTACAGTACATACTGACAAAACTAAAATGAGCTCTAACATGGAAATTAAGCGTTTCCGGACACATGTCCACATAACGTATTTTCTTTATTTGTGTGTGAGGAATGTTTCCTGGAAGTTTGGCCGTACCTTTTTGTAACAACCTGTATGTATATACAAACATACACACAAAATTCAAGCTTTCGCAACCAACAGTTGCTTCATCAGGAAAGAACCCACCCACATCCTTTCGTCTTTCCCTCTCTGTCCCTCTTTCCTGATGAAGCAACCGTTGGTTGCGAAAGCTTGAATTTTGTGTGTATGTTTGTGTTTGTTTGTGTGTCTATCGACCTGCCAGCACTTTCGTTTGGTAAGTCACATCATCTTTGTTTTTAGATATATTAGTTTAATATTAATATTCACTTAAAGAATATAAACACTTGTCAATCAAGAAATATTTCAGTTTCACTTTGAATAAGTTCCCTTTGTGGCACCTTATAGAGCTCGGTAATCTGTTGTACCATATTTGACCGCTAATGCATGGACTATGGTCTGTTGTTTTTAATTTTGTTCTTTGTCTGTAGTAGCAGTCTTTATTTCTTGTATTATAGGCATGCATATCAGAGCACTTTGTTGCTTTGTTTTGATGTGTCACAAAAAATATAATTAATTTGTAAAGATACAGTGAGTAGACTGTGAGGTATTTATGATGAACAAAGATTTCCCTGCATGAATCTCTATACCCTAATCCATGGATAATTCTGATTGCTCTTTTCTGTAGGGTTAATATTCTGTTCATATGTATGTCGGCAGCACAACCCCATATCTCTATCCCGTAATTAATCTGTGCAAAAATGGTTCCATAATAAATTGTTTTTAATGTCTGATGTGGGACTACTTTTAATAACTGGCTGATTAGATGTAATGAACTGCTGATTTTATTGCATAAAAATTTGATATGATTTACCCATCTTAGATTTTCATCTAGATGAATACCTAGAAATCTGCAGCCTTCTGTGTCCACTACTTCAATTCCTCCTATGTTACTGATAGAGGTTTGGTGTGAGTTTGGAAGTTTAAATGGCAATAACTGAGATTTACTGATATTAACTTTCAAACCTTGATCTTGCAAATAAGTAGTTATTTGACGTAGTCCCTCAGTTGCTACCAATGTTAACTCATCATTTTGTTTACCAAGAAATAACAGTGAGGTATCGTCTGCATATGTCACCAATTGGGAGTTGAAAGGTTGCTCTATATCATTTATGTACACTAGGAATAGGAAAGGGCCCAAAATTGAGCCCTGGGATACACCTTGTGTGACTGTCTCGTATTTGGACTGGAAATTAATGATCTGATTATTGATTTTGTAAGTCAGCTTTGTACACTGCTTGCGGTTAAATAAATATGTAGCCAGCAATTGCATGGGTGCAGCATTTACATTGTATGACTCAAGTTTACTTCAAAGCAACTCATGGTTTACCGAGTCAAAGGCTTTAGTAAGTCTAGAAATATGCCAGCTGTTTGCATTCCTTGATCAAGGACACCATACGTTTTGTGAAGAAATTCCATAATTGCTGTGATAGTACCATGATCTTTTCAGAATCCATGTGGTGTCTCTGTTAGGAACTTATTTTTCAAGAAATAGTCACTAAGTTGTGTCACCAACACTACTTCAAATACTTTGCTGAAGACAGGTATTAATGATATGGGCCTGAAATTTGAAACCTCTTCCTTGGATCCTTTTTTATGCTGTTTAACTGTGCTCCATTTCAATACATTTGGAAATGTATGTTCTCTGATACTGCAGTTTACCAGGTGGGTGATTATTTTAACTAATTCCTTATTACATTTTTTAATCACGATACTACTCAAACCATCCCATCCAGATGAGAACTTATTCTTTAGGTTATTTATTATCCTGCCTATTTCTTTTCCACTTACTTGTTTGAATTCAAAAGGTGGCTCTTCAAAGGGGCAGAGCTTTACCTCACTACTCACAATTATGTTATTAACTGGACTAACAGCTGCAGATATAAAGTATTTATTGAAAACATTGCAGACTTTATTAGGATCTTTAATTGTGTTTCCTTCATGTCTTATATTTACAATTTCAGTTTCTGGCTTCGGTGTGGCTTTGCGAAATTGATTTACAATTCTCCATGAGGTCTTGGCTATATTGTCTAATTGAGCTATTTCACTGCTGTATATCTGTTTTCTTAGATTTGAAAGCTCTTTCTTAAAGATTTTCGTGGCTTTGTTGTACTTGGCCTTAAAAACCTGCAGGTTTGTTGACTTGTGTAACACATCCAGGTCCTGGATGTTTTGCCTGAGTTTTATCATAGTTGCTGGAAGTATCAGTCTGTTGGTTTTTGCGCTTTGGTTATGGGTGAACACTCTTTGTATTTTCTTAACAGGGCAAAGTGTCTTAGCATAGTATCATAGAATTTGGCCCATTTGTTTTCAGATCCTTCAGTCTGGTAAACCAGATCCCAGTCCTCTGTAGCTAATTTGTTTCTTAGGGCAAGGATGTTACCCTCTTTTTAGGATTCTTTTATTTTCGATAACTTTTGTCATTTTTGGGTTGCTTGTGTTTACATACTCCACAAGTTGGCATTTGTGGTCAGAGTAGTGAAAATCCATATTCCAGCACCTAACACTGTCTTTAATACGTTTACATAGTATAACGTAATCAATTCTGCTAGATGTGGACTTTGTTACCCTGGTATCACTATTTACTACATTTATGAGATTATATGGGTTAAGAGTATCTATTAACCTCATATTACACAAACTGGAAGATTTTGCCTCAATATTCAGATCACCGAGTATAGTTAGGTCACTGGGACCACAATGTCCCACTACTCTACTAAATATGTCTATGAAGCTAACTACATCAGCCTTTGGTGGATGATAAATCCCAATAACTTTATGTTTTCTCATAACCTCTCTACACTCTTTGGTGTGGACTTCAATGCCTGTCACTTCAATCAAGCCTTCTTTGTTGTACTGGTCTAGATAGTTTATTTTCTTGTACTCGAGATTCTCACTAATGTAAACTGCCACTGCTGTCTACAATAACTATTTGCTAAGGAGTAGCCCTCTAGTTTACAGTAAATAATTTCATCAGATTTTAATCCATGCTCAGTTAACACTACTATATGAGGTGACTGTTCATTTACAAAAACCTGTAATATATTAAGCTTATTTCTATGGTACTGTATGTTTAGGTGCATGAACCTTAGTGGTATTTTTAACTGGTCACTCTGATTATCTTCCTTTAAAATGCACTGAGTTGGTTCACTTACATAAGTTCTGGATCCAGGCATTAAAAGTGTTCCTGTTCTTTGGCGATCTTGCATTTCTCGATCTACTACCCAACAATAAGCCACTTTGTGGCTCCAGTTAATACATAATAAACGTACATTTATGAACCTTGCAAATCGAAACTGACTACAATAATTTGCTTCTTATTCAGTATAAGGTTGATTGTAATATCGATACTTTCAGATTGCAACCCAAATGTTGTATTTAAGTAGAACCCTTTTTCTGCTCATTCTAGAGCACCTTGATTTCATTTTTGATATAGTACTCGTAGGAGGACTAAAATGAGGATTATTGTTGATATTGTCCAGATTATAATATTTGATGTTTTTTAATAATTGCAGTTGGTAAATTAAAGCAATTTATAAATAAAAAATTAAGATGATTACAGAAATAAAAAAAACTGAAGGGGAAAAGGTAATCTTGCTGATATTTTTGTGTTGAATCTGCATTCAAATGTTGAGCTTTTTTTTCTCAGTCAGTAATTCACTTTTTGAAAGAATTGTTGCAAGAATTGTAACAATTATTGGCACAATAGATCTAATAAAAATTCTTGTAGATAGAACTATAATTCTTTTCCTTGACTAATAACTAAACTTTTTTATTGGATGTCAAACATACTGTTTATCCTAGGAAAACAATTATCTACCTCATCAGTAAATTGAACTGTGAAAGAAAAAAATCAAACTATATCTACAAAATGTTAATATCATGCGTCTAGGTTCATAAACAAATTTGTGTCTTGGTGACAACTGATCTATAGAATGTTGAAGTAAACATTTTGATTGTTCCAATAATAGCGTAAGTTTTGTGGAATCCTGTGACAACAAAGAATGTTGATCCATAAACTGCATTGGCAGTGGTAAAAGGTGCTTCTCAATATAAACTGAGGTGACAAAAGTCATGGAATACTTCCTGATATCATGTCTGACCTCCTTTTGGCTGGCATAGTGCAGTAACTCGGCGTGCTATGTACTCAGTGAATTGTTGAAAGTCGCCTGCAGGAATATTGAGTCATGCTGCCTCTAAAGTTGCCCATGATTGTGAAAGTATTGCTGGTGCAAGAACTGACCTATTGATTATGTCCCATAAATATTTGATAGGATTCATGACAGGTGAACTGGATAGCAAAATCATTTTCTCAGACTGTCAAGAATGTTTTTCAAACCAGTTGCAAACAGTTGTGGCCCAGTACCATGCATAACATGAAGTCCATGAATGGCTGATACCAGCTTGCACAGTGCCTTGTTGGCAACTTGGGACTATGGCTTCATGGGGGTCTGTACCACACTCGCTCCCTACCATTGGCTCTTACTCAATGAAATTGGGACTTATCTGACCAGGCCACAGTTTTCCAGTTGACTATGGTTCAGCCGATATCATCATGAGCCCAGGAGGTGCACTGCAGGCGATGTGCTGTTAGTAAAGGCACTCGTATCAGTCGTCTGCTGCCATAGCCAGATTTTGCCACACTGACCCAACAGATACATTCATTGTATGTCCCACTTTGATTTCTGCAGTTATTTCATGCAGTGTTGTTTGTGTGTTAGCACTGACAACTCTGCGCAAACGCCAATGCTCTCAGTTGTTAAGTGAAGGCCATTGGCCATTGCATGGTCTTTGGTGAAAGATAATCCTGAAATTTGGTATTCTCTGCACAGTATTGACACTGAGGATGTCAGAATATTGAATTCACTAATAATTTCTGAAATGTAATGTCCCATGTGTTAGCTCCAACTACCGTTCTGTGTTCAAAGTGTGTTCATCCTCGTCATGCCACCATAATCACATCAGGTAGCTTTTGACATGAATCACCTGAGAAAAATGACAGCTGTGCCAATGCCCTGCTCTTTTATATTTTTATTTATGTATTTACACATCAAGTTCCACAGGACCAAATTGAGGAGCAAATCTCCAAGGTCATGGAACGTCTTAGTACATGAAATTACAACACAAAAGTAATAACAAATAAAAGTAAATGTTTATGAACTCACAAAAAAGTCAGTCCATAAGTTTAAGTAAACGCAATCAACAATACAACAAGAATCAGCATACTTTTTCAAGGAACCCCTTGACAGAATAGAAGGAGTGACCCATGAGGAAACTCTTGTTTTGATTTGAAAGCGTGCGGAATACTGCTAAGGTTTTTGAATTCGAGTGGTAGCTTCCTGAAAATGAAAATGGTTGCAGCAGTATACTGCACATCTTTCTACACTGGAGTTAAGGAAGTCCGGTCTAAATGCAGGTTGGATTTCTGCTGAGTATTAACTTAGTGAAAGCTGCTTATTCTTGGGAATAAGCTGATATTGTTAATGAGAAACAACAGTAAAGAATGTATATGTTGAGAAGCCAATGTCGCAAACTTACACTGCTTATTGCCCGAACCGCCCATTTCTGAGCCAAAAATATCCTTCCAGAATGGGAAGAGTTATCCCAGAGTATAATATCGTATGACATAAATAGATGAAAATAAGCAAAGTACACTAATTTTCGTGTTGAATGATCACTCACTTCAGATACTGTTCGAATAGTAACAAGGGCAGCATTAAGTCTTTGAACAAGGTCCTGAATGTGGGCTTTCCACAGTTTACTAACTATCTGAACACCCAGAAGTTTGAACTGTTCAGTTTCATTAATCATATGCCCTTTCTGTGAAACTGAAACATCAGGTTTTGTTGAATTGTGTGTTAGAAACTGTAAAAACTGAGTCTTACTGAGATTTAGCATTAGTTTATTTTCTACAAGCCATGAACTTAGGTCATGAACTGCACTATTTGAAACCGAGCCATTGTTGCACACGACATCCTTTACTACCAAGCTAGTGTCATCAGCAAACAGAAATATTTTAGCATTACCCATAATACTTGAGGGCATATAATTATATAAATAAGGAACAGGAGTGGCCCCAACCCTGATCCCTGGAGCACGCCCCACTTGAATGTAGCTCACTCAGACCCCACCTCACAGCCATTATCAACATTGTGAATAATGACCTTTTGCTGTCTGTTGCTAAAATAATAGGTGAACCAATTGTTAGTTACTCCCTGTATTCCGTAACAGTCCAACTTCTGGAGCAATATTTTGTGATCAACACAATCAAATGCCTTAGTTAAATAAAAAAAAAATATGCCTAGCATTCAAAGCCTTTTGTTTAACCCATCCAGTACCTCACAAAGAAAAGAAAATACAGCATTTTCAGTTGTTAAATGACTTCTAAAGCTGAACTGTACATTTGATAGCAAATCCTGTGATATAAAATGATAAATTATCCTTACTTACACAGCCTTCTCAATAACTTTAGCAAACACAGATGGCATAGAAATAGGTCTAAAATTATCTACATTATCCCTTTCTCCCTTTCTATAAAGCAGCTTTACTACTGATTACTTTAATAGTTCAGGAAACTGACCATTCCTAAAAGAAAAATTACAAATGTGGCTAAATACAGGGCTAACATGTGCAGCACAGTACTTTAATATTCTGCTTGGCAGTCCATCATAACCATGAGAGTCCTTAGTCTTCAGTGATTTAATTATTCACTCAATCTCCCTCTTGTCTGTATCACAGAGGAGTACTTCAGACATCAGTCTCAGAAAGGCATTGCCAAGAAAGTTACATGATTCCCTGTAGAAACTAAATTTTGAAAATGATTGTTAAATACTGTACATATATCTGATTTTTTCAGTAACAGAAATATTTTTACTACAAACTGACTTTATATCACCGACCTTGTGTTGCTGATCAGACACATCCTTACCAACTGACCACATGGTCTTAATTTTATCCTGTGCATTAGCTATTCTGTTTTCATATCACATACTCTTTGCCTTCCTAATAACATTTTAAGCACCTTACAGTACTGTTTGTAATGGGCTACTGTAACTTGATTGTGACTACTTCTAACATTTCAATATAATTCCCACTTTGTTGTACATGAAATCCTTATCCCACTAGTCAGCCACCCAGGCTGCCTTTTGCTGCTAGTATGCCATCTAGAACATTCTAATGGAAAGTAACTCTCAAAGAGAATGAGAAATGTGTTAAGAAAAGCATTATATTTATCAACTGTGTTATTTGCACTATAAATATCCTGCCATTCTTGTTCCTTGACAGGGTTAAAAAAAACTCTCTATTGCTGTTGTATTAACTTTCCTACATAGTTTGTAATTATATGTGACATTTGTTTGAGTACTAAAACCTTTTAGTGTTAAAATTTGTGCATCATGGTCTGAAATGCCATTCACCCTTTTACTAACAGAATGCCCATCTGGTAATGAAGAATGAATAAAAATATTGTCTATGGCTGTGCTACTGTTCCCCTGCACCCTAGTTAGAAAAAATACAGTCTGCATCAGATCATATGAATTTATGAGATCTACCAATATCCTCTTTCTTGCACCATCATATAAAAAATTTATATTGAAGTCACCACATATAACTAATTTCTGGTTAATCAAGAACCCTCTCTAGCTTTAGCAGAAATGCTCTGAAGTCGGAGTTAGGGGACCTATAAACAACAACAATTAGAAGTTTACTTTCACTAAATTCAACTGCACCTGCACAACATTCAAGTATCTGTTCAGTGCAGTGCCGTGATACGTCTATGGACTCAAATGGAATACTGTTTTTTACATACATAGCCACTCCCCCCACCCTGCAAGGAACTCCTTGAAAAACAGCCAGCTAATCTGTATCCTGGTAAAGGAAGCGTCTGAATCATCACATTATTTAAGTGGTGCTCTGATATACCAATAATTTCAGAGTCAACATCTATAAGCAGTTCACTACCTTTATCTCTAATACCTCTTATGTTTTGATGAAATATGCTAATTCCTTCTCTACTTGGAAACATTACATCTCCTGAAGGTGAGCCCTTAGTTAGAGAGACCTCTTTTAAGCAGGTATACCTATCAGTTGACTTCAGTCTAAAAAAGGTGCAGCTCTAACACCAACTACTACAGGAATTTTTCCATGAGTGACACCGCCACCGCCACCACCACCACCCACTACACTGTCACCTATAAGCTTAGCCAGCCTCCCCTGCCCATACCTATTGAGGTGCAGGCCATGCCTAGTGAATCCCAATCTACAGATAGACCCTACTGGCACCACTGAGATGTGACCTATGACCTCTCCCATCAGCACTCTCCCCAGCCTCATGTTAACGCACCTAACAGCCCCATTAAGGTGAGGCCAATTGTGCCGCTGAAACAGTAGCACAAAATGCACATTACTGTAGTCCCACCAGTTTGAGTAGCTATCTTGCATGTTTGATACTACCATGTGTGTATCGCTGTGAAATTACTTTTGTCATCTCCTTGTAGAGAAATATAGTCCTATTGATACTGTGAAAAATGGACCTTGTAATGCTTGATTATGGTTAGGTGCTATAAGTCTGTGATCTGCTCTTATTACAGTTACTCTGGGTGCAAGAAGAATGGCTGTATTAAGTGGTGGTATTTGTATAGGGTTAAAAGGTTTAATTCCTATTGGTGGTCATAGTATTCCTAATTCAATAGTAGGTGCCAGTCTTTTACTTAAAAAAGCTCAGAAGGATGATACATACAGCAGGACCTCACATGCGTAAGAAAACGCAGCAGATGGAGGACAGCAACACAAGAATAACCCAAGTGGCAACCAGTTTGATGACACCTCTTTGAAGGTACTCAGAAGGGATCTCAACTTCGCAATGACTACAAGAAATGTGCCCATTTCAGGTTTCACCAATGCAGTGGAGCAAGTATCGAACATTTTCCACCAAATGTGACAGAAGAAATTCTTCTGGAGACCTGCAGTTCACTTTCCAGTGATGAGGTCATTGCATTCAAGAGGCTGTGGCAGACACCAACATCATGGTGTTGGCAGCAGACAAAGGGAACTCTACAGTCATTCTGGAGTGCACTGGTTATGATGAGAAAGAGTGTCAACTTCAGGGGGACCCACAATATAGACTTTTGGGATGTGACTGTAAGGGCGAAGTGGACAAGAAAAACAGGACTGTCTTGTAGGAAACCAGTATACCTGAGAAGGTCATTAAACAACTACGAATAAGACCACCATTTTCATCTATACTATTTGGGTAGCCGAAAGTACATGAAAAGAGGTCATACCACTGTGCCCAATTGTCAGCAACAATGGCACATCGACAACCAACAGCCAAGTACTTTAAGAAATAGCCATTCTGATATGTTGAGAAGTGTATTCACCATACCCATCTTGCAACATCTCAAGTAACTACTTATCACAGAATATGATACAATGGTCAGTTTTGATGTGGTATCCCTATTTGTTACTGTGCCAGTGAAAGATTCATTAGAACAGACTGCAGAGAAATTTGATGATGCTTTGGTGGACCTATTACGCATATTTCCTGTATAGGGGCCAATATTATGACAGAAGGTATAGCCATGGGCAGCTCTCTTGTCTCCAGTGGTTGCCAGAATGTTCATGGAGAGATTTCCAAGGGGGTGTTAGAGACAGCTAGATGCAAACCCACTTGCTTTGTAGGGTGTGTGGATGATACCATTGTGACCTGGCATCACGTCGGGGATAGGTTCAATGAGATCATGGAACATGTGAACTCACACCATCCAAATATTAGTAAAACTTCATTGTAGATCACCATCAGCTGTCTATTTTTATGCTAAATACTACTAGTTTCAATCAGTCAACCATTATCAAGCCAAAGCAAAGTGTAACCAGATTGTCACTACATCATTTGAAGCAAACAACTTCAGTGCAGGTTGTAAAACATACCCAAATATTAAGTTCACCATGGAACTGGAAAAAGATGGCCAGTTGCCATTTCTGGATGTACTTGTCAAAAGCAAAGCAGATGGCTAGTTTGATCACAGTGTGTATTTCAGACCTACACACAATGATTTATACCTGCAAGCCAGCAGCTGTCACCACCCAAGTGCAGAAGAATGGAGTTTCCAAGACACTGGTCCACAGGGCACACACCATGTCAGACCCTCATAGTTTGGCAGTAGAAACTGAGCATCCACGACCATTGTTCTGCAAGAATGGATACATGGCCAAACAGCAGTTGTTTTTGTGTTCTAAAACAAAACAAAACAAACAACAATAGCCAAACAGATTGAGAAGGCTCTGCAACCAGCCGCTGTCTCATAATCCACAAGAAGAGCAAGGTGAGGCAAAGACTGTGGTGCACCTGCCCTATGCAGTGTCTGTTTCTGCAAAAATTGGCAAAATTCTGAGGAAGTAAGATATCAAGTGTTACTTCTGTCCATGTACGTAAGTGAGGGCTACTAGGAAATGTGGAACACAACCTGGGGCTACGAAGACCAGGAATTTATAATAAACCTTACCAATGTGGCATGTTGTACATCGCTAGAATAGTGGATATCAGAGGCACCCAAACTAAGACAGGCAACCAAATTAGCCAATGCTGAGCACTGTCTGGAATGCAACCATTTCATCAATTATGATTCAATGATCTGGAACAGATCCCCAGATATTGGTACAGTGTTATAAGATAGTTTGTAGAGATAAAGGTGATGGAAGACCTCATTAATTGTGACTAACTACACTGGGCCGAAAACAGAATGCCAGCATGCAGAAGGTTGCATGGGACCAAAGTCTAACACCAACACTCGGTGTTGCGCATCGAAGAGTAGACTGCAGAGAGAACAGCTGGAACCACAGGGAACCTGTGCTGACCTGAAATGGGAACACCTAAAGATGCTGCTAATGGAAGAAGACTGCAGGTGGATTGCCTGGAACTGATGATGGAGGAGGAATTGTGCACGTATAAATACTGGACCCATTCCACTCAGCAAGCAATCTCAGGTAGCACCTGCTAAAGATAACAAGTCACATTGTCAAAATATTGTGCAAGAATGACTTTGATATCCGGCAGAAAACCTGACACCACAAGACGTCAGGAGAGGAAATGACTATTGGTGGTACATGGTACACTCCACCATGCACTGTAGAGTGGCTTGCGTAATATGTATGTTGATGTAGATGTAGAGACCCCATCTGTAATGTTTGGCCACCTGTTCGAAATCATTCTATTTGATGCCACTTCAGCAACTTCTGTATAATGGTGAAGAGGACATACATCCATTCCTGAATGGAGAAGCTCATTGACCCTGCTGGGAACCAAACCGGGAGCCCTATAATAGAGAATCAGCAATGCTAATCACAAGACCATGTGTTGCTGACTTAGTAGGAAAAGACTGTAGGTTATACCAGTGGGCATGCTTTCAGAATGAAGCAGAAGCTAGTAAATGCAGTTAACACCCACTTTATTACCAGCAACAGATGGATAACAACAGAAATGCATGTGCACAGTAAAATTGTTTGTAGTGGACTTAGCAGGCTAGAATGTCAAAGATACTCCTTCCTGTGGGAGGACTAAACTTGTATCGCTGCAAAGAGGCTCATTCGTGTGATATTTTATACATCATTGTTCATCAATGGTGAAGTCCCCACAGAGGACACATCCCCCTCATCTCCACCCCCTCCCACCCCCACCCCCCCACTCCCCCAGCATGGATTACAGACAGAAGGAAGTCGATACGGGTCACAGCTGCTGACCTGCTCTTCGAACAGTTGTTCATGACCAGTTACGCTCTAGTGGGCTACAAGGCAGAACACAACTGGACCGATTCCAGGATTGCTGGTTGACATCAAAGTTCTTGAGTCGTGGTGGCGGAATGTTCAGTTATGGTGGTGATGAAAGAGACGGTGTGATGTTTCTTCATGCCTGATTGCTGTAGCAGTTGTTTCCTAGGAGCAGTGGTGGTTAGAAAACCATTGGGTGATAAACGTGACCTTATCACCTCCAGTTCAACACCATTGTGTAGCTTATCATGGCGAGTGAACTGCTAGGAAGTAAAACATCTCTCAACTTTCTGTTTCTCGCACTGTCCTTAAACAATGACATAACCATACAACAGATTTGCACTTATTTCATTTGTCTGGAATTGCTGCACATCAGGGCACACCTCAAAACTGTTGATAGTATTCTGCATGTTTGATGTTCCATTGTGCCCTGTAGCAACATAAGTGTTGTCTTCTGCCCAAAAAGCCCTTTTATTATCTGTGCTGGTTATATCTCACGAAATCCAGAAGGGTTTGAGATGATGCATGGAGAAGGTGACAAGCTTCTGACGTAGTAGTATGTCGAGGCTGTTGTCTCCGCATTGAGTGCCCAATGTGGTCCAGAATGTCGTGGCTGCAGTGCTGGTCTGATTGTATCGTCTTTTAACATGACATACTTAAAGTTTGCTAGAGCCTTGTGCAGAAAAATGTTTGGTGAGCTATGTGACGAGGATTGTGGTATTCTTATGTTGTTTCTTGGTAGCTTTGTTCAAATGGCTCTGAGCACTATGGGACTTAACTTCTGAACTCATCAGTCCCCTATAACTTAGAACTACTTAAACCTAACTAACCTAAGGACATCACACACATCCATGCCCGAGGCAGGATTCGAACCTGTGACCGTAGCAGTCGCACGGTTCCAGACTGTAGCGCCGAGAACCGCTCGGCCACTCCGGCTAGCAGTAGCTTTGTAATGGCTGGTGGTTATACTGGGGAGATGAAAGCTGCAGCTAGGTTGAGAGACTCCCTATATAAAATCTCTGACAAAGAGGCTCACAGGTCTTCTTTGCATGCAGAGCAAACACTCAGTAGAATCCAAGGTAAGGACTTTATCCACTGGCCCATATGACACAAGTGCTGCCTGAGTGTTTGATGCCAGCATTCCAGAAGTCCATCGCTCTGCAGATGGTAAGCTGTGGTATGATAGCACTGAACATTGCAAATATTACGTAGCTTGGACAACAGTACAGATTCAAATTGGCAATCCTGGTTGGTAGTCATGGATGCTAGGCAATCAAAATGCAATATCCACAATTGTACAAATGCCTTTGTCATTTTTTTCCATCATTATGTCCCATAAGGGTGTCGCTTCAGCCTAGCAAGTGATATGCTTGATTGCAGTAATCTTTAAATTCCCTTAAAGAGCTGACCAGATTGACATAGAAACGTTATTCTTGGCTCTTAGGCATTTTGTATCACCTGTGCATTGGATGTGCATGGCAAGTCATGCAGGTTTAAGCCCAAGTTTGCAGTCTTGCTTCATATCAGACCAGACAAATCAGTTTGTAACAAGCTTAGTAGTAGGAAAATACCCCAGGTGCCACAAGCAGAAAATTTATTGGAGACAGGCTTTCTCTTATTTAGTGGAACTAGTGGGTGGAGGCAGTGTTGTGATATGTCATACCAGACTTGCATGGAAGAACGAGGGATGCGGCATTAATTTCAAACCAGTTATAGTATCTTGTGGAAGATTGCAGATTTGCAGCTTCTGTTTTTGAGCCTTGGCAAAGTCTCGAAGTTGATGTCAACCAACAGTGCATTTACTCAAGATAGGTAAGCCACCATGACATTGTCTGCACCCGTTGAGGTGAGGTGTTGAATGTCAGTGGTAAATTGTGCAACGTAGTTGAGGTGGTGGATATGACATTGAGAATAGTGTTTTACCAGATTGCATATGCAATCTGCTAGTGTTCTGTGGAATCTCCTGGTAGTCGGTGGTACTTGCAAACTGTGAGCAGCTTACCCTCGATGTCATCCTTGAAGTTTTGCACTGCCTGATACACGTCTATCAGTTCTCTATCATAAGCCAACCACATACACTGAGACTCAGTTAGCTTCTGTGAGAAGAAATTTAAGGGTTGTCACTCACCTACGACTGTCTGCTGAAGAATAGTACTCACTGCAGTTTCACTCATGTCAGAGGTAATTGACAAGGAAGTTGCTGTAACCAGATGGGCTAACGTTGTCGTATGTAGCCAGCTGAGCGTAATACAGTCAAAGGCCTGTTGCATTTTTGGAGTCTTAAGTGAGATCCTGTCTGCTATGTGTGTTTTTTCCAGACAACATCTTCATGAATGGTGCCTCTATGGCTGCTGCTTGTGGCATGTGATGTCTGCAGAAAGTAATTGCCATAACTCGTGGTAATTCATTGGATGTGGGAATCAATGGATAAGATCTGTGCATTGGGTCATGGGTCAAACCCCAGCTTGACTGATGGACTGTCCTAGAAATGTTACTTCAGATTCTCGATGCTGGCACTTGTCGTCATTTATCACTATCCCAGAATGTTCAAAGGTCTCAAAATAAGTGTGATATATTCCTCATACTCTTGCAGAGATGCTGAAAAAACTTAAAAATTGTCCAAGTGTGAGAAACAGAATGCAAATTTAAGGAGAATTTTATCAATCAAGTGTTGTCCCATGTGAACTACACTTGCAGGCAAGCTTTTTTACAATCGTGAATGCTGATCAAGGAAGCCCCTGCTAGAGTGTGAGTAAAATATTGGATGTTAGGTATTGGGTAATGGTCAGGTACTTTGTGGGCTTTCAGGGCCCAATAGTCCCCATGTAATCTGTATGTTCATCTTTCTTAGGAACTAAGAGTATGGCTGCCGCCCCTGGGCTGTCCAATGACCTTGACTATGCCTGCTTACAGTAATTCGTAAATAGCAGTTATAGCTGCTCGTAATCTGTCACGTGCCACTCGGTGTGCTTCGTGGTAGACCAGCGGACCTGGTGTGGTGATAATTGTGTGCACAGTGTCATGATTAATCCCTGTCTGTGTATATAACACACACATAATGTGGGAAACACAGAAGGCAGATATAGGGGTTGCATGGACACTGTTAGAAAAGTTCATAGTACTGACCTGTGTTTGTGATGGGTCATGAGGTGGAGTACACCATGTCTGTCTGTGTGTGATCAACTAATATCATGGCAGGTTCTATCTTGTTTACATAGGGTATTTGCAGATGGTGGTGCTGTTCCTGCTATAATGACTGTAGGTAAGATTACGTGGCATGAAGTTAATGAAAGTGCTTGAGTTTTCAGTTTTAAATTCTCATTGTGTAGCCTGGGATTCTTCTTTTTTTACTTCATAATTCTTTGCTACTGTTTCTAAATCAGATTCTAAAGCCCTGTGGTCATTAAGTAGTTTCAGGCAGATGTCACAGGTAGAGATCCTTCTTTACTTCTCCATAATTCATCATCATAGGTTGTAATTCAGATTCTAAGCCCAATGGTCATTAAGAAGTTGCAGGTAGATGTCAAATGTCAAGATCAAAGGGGTTGTACTGTAGTAGTTCCCTCCAGAGCTGCATGTGAATGTGCTCATGCACTACCAACGATACTGAATGCTGACACTCTGCTGCTGGTTTGCCTGAGGATACCTTGTATTAGGTCATCAGAGAGATGAAATCGATGGAGAAAATGCATACCCAAGATCAGTTCATCAACACCTCTGACCACAAACGGCCATGAAAATGTATCATGCATCTCGAGGTCCATGATGCATGTGATGGTTCCAAATATTATGACATGAGTATCATTTTCAGTGCGCAGTTGGGCAGCAGATGTTATAAGTTCCATTTGTTGTTCTCTGTGAGTAGTGCTCACTTCCGGGCCAGTATTGGAAAGAAAGTATTAATTTGTTGAGTTGTCTTTTTTATCAAGTGCAGTCTGCTACTGTCACTTGTAAATGGGGAAAAATAGTTTGGCCCTTGTGCTTTAGCTGTAGGCAGTTTTGTTGAGTTTTGTGATGTGGAGTGCCTATCACGGACTGTGGCTTGCATTGGTTGGTTGTGTCGTGGGGAGCAGTTGTGTAACCAGTCACCGAAGTGGGTGTGAAACCAACATAGCTGCTGCCACACCCCTTCGTTGCTGTGAAGAATGTTATTTTTGGCCTTGGGTGTGGCAGTTGCGGCTAGCTGAATGTCACCGTCCTCGCAGAGTGTGCTAGTCACATCACTCTGGTAAGTCCACATAATCATTCAGGTCTCAACAGCTTCTTATGGTTGGGGCCAGCATATCAGGCAAGGAATGTGCTGGCAGTGGCCATTGTTGCTCATTGCATTTGACTACTTTTGTCGCTGCTGTAGAATGCAAAGTCTGTCAGCCAGGAATAATTTGTTTTTCCTCATTTCATTTTCATGTGAAATCATTGCCATCTATATCTGAGATGGTAATGTGATTAACCAGAACGTGCTGTCTGTCATTAAAGTGAAGTTCATTGATACACAGATATGTCTCCAAAGCCAAGATGGTGTCCTGCTGCCCAATTTTTCCTCATAAATTACTTGTTGAAGCTGCTACTCTGGTGACTTGGGAAGTTAGTGGAGCAGTGCTGCCTTTGCAGTGTGAAATTTGCCTTCAGCCAGAGGTGCTTGTATGCCATCACTAATGATGTGGATGTGATCTCCTGTGTTGATCCCCTGTGTTGCTTATTAGGACCACAAACTTGGAAGTGTCATAACTGTATAGTATGCCATAACTGTATAGTATAGTATAACTGTATACCAGAATGAGATTTTCACTCTGCAGTGGAGTGTGGGCTGATATGAAACTTCCTGGCAGATTAAAACTGTGTGCCTGACCGAGACCCGAACTCGGGACCTTTGCCTTTTGCGGGCAAGTGCTCTACCATCTGAGCTACCGAAGCACGACTCACACCCGGTCCTCTTAGCTTTACTTCTGCCAGTATCTCGCCTCCCACCTTCCAAACTTTACAGAAGCTCTCCTTGATGATCGTGATCAATGTTCCTAGCTGTTCTGGTTGGAAGGTCAGTGGTTTAGGTTTGAAACTCTGATACCATAGGGAGCATTGATGTGGGGGAGTGGAACATGCTGGTCGTTTTACTGGACATAATTTGATTTCATTGTTTATTAATAGAAACATAATTTGAACATTACACATTATTGTAAAGCAATTTTTTTATACTGTACCATAACACAATTTAATCTCCAGATATACACTCCTGGAAATGGAAAAATAACACATTGACACCGGTGTGTCAGACCCACCATACTTGCTCCGGACACTGCGAGAGGGCTGTACAAGCAATGATCACACGCACGGCACAGCGGACACACCAGGAACCGCAGTGTTGGCCGTCGAATGGCGCTAGCTGCGCAGCATTTGTGCACCGCCGCCGTCAGTGTCAGCCAGTTTGCCGTGGCATACGGAGCTCCATCGCAGTCTTTAACACTGGTAGCATGCCGCGACAGCGTGGACGTGAACCGTATGTGCAGTTGACGGACTTTGAGCGAGGGCGTATAGTGGGCATGCGGGAGGCCGGGTGGACGTACCGCCGAATTGCTCAACACGTGGAGCGTGAGGTCTCCACAGTACATCGATGTTGTCGCCAGTGGTCGGCGGAAGGTGCACGTGCCCGTCGACCTGGGACCGGACCGCAGCGACGCACGGATGCACGCCAAGACCGTAGGATCCTACGCAGTGCCGTAGGGGACCGCACCGCCACTTCCCAGCAAATTAGAGACACTGTTGCTCCTGGGGTATCGGCGAGGACCATTCGCAACCGTCTCCATGAAGCTGGGCTACGATCCCGCACACCGTTAGGCCGTCTTCCGCTCACGCCCCAACATCGTGCAGCCCGCCTCCAGTGGTGTCGCGACAGGCGTGAATGGAGGGACGAATGGAGACGTGTCGTCTTCAGCGATGAGAGTCGCTTCTGCCTTGGTGCCAATGATGGTCGTATGCATGTTTGGCGCCGTGCAGGTGAGCGCCACAATCAGGACTGCATACGACCGAGGCACACAGGGCCAACACCCGGCATCATGGTGTGGGGAGCGATCTCCTACACTGGCCGTACACCACTGGTGATCGTCGAGGGGACACTGAATAGTGCACGGTACATCCAAACCGTCATCGAACCCATCGTTCTACCATTCCTAGACCGGCAAGGGAACTTGCTGTTCCAACAGGACAATGCACGTCCGCATGTATCCCGTGCCACCCAACGTGCTCTAGAAGGTGTAACTCAACTACCCTGGCCAGCAAGATCTCCGGATCTGTCCCCCATTGAGCATGTTTGGGACTGGATGAAGCGTCGTCTCACGCGGTCTGCACGTCCAGCACGAACGCTGGTCCAACTGAGGCGCCAGGTGGAAATGGCATGGCAAGCCGTTCCACAGGACTACATCCAGCATCTCTACGATCGTCTCCATGGGAGAATAGCAGCCTGCATTGCTGTGAAAGGTGGATATACACTGTACTAGTGCCGACATTGTGCATGCTCTGTTGCCTGTGTCTATGTGCCTGTGGTTCTGTCAGTGTGATCATGTGATGTATCTGACCCCAGGAATGTGTCAATAAAGTTTCCCCTTCCTGGGACAATGAATTCACGGTGTTCTTATTTCAATTTCCAGGAGTGTATTTCATCACATTTGGCAATTAAAAAAATAAATAAATAAAGAAACCGTCTGTCTTTCAGTGGTAGTGAAATTATTGCTGTAATCTTTCGGGCGCATTATGAAGAAACAACACTCAGCCACCTGGTTCTTGGAGAAAGATGGACATATTAATAACCTGAATACACAGTATTATTGACACACACACACACACACACACACACACACACACACAAGCAATTAAATCATCTTTGCAACCAGTGGCACTCTCTCCTTAAGAATCACAAGGCATTTACAAGTAGCCAGCTATTTCTTTAAAAATAAATCTTTGATGTAAAACTCTTGAAAAACATACATAAGAAATACAAAACAACTGGCTTGGTGCACATGGAAGTCTTCATGTAACCTTGCCACAATTGTCACTTTACACAATCCAATGGTGGCAAACTGAGATCAGTAGCTTCACATATTTTGGACCTTCTGTTAGACAGTCTCGGCACTACCAGTACAATAAACGTTTAAAAGTAATTGAATGGAGGCCAGCTTCATAATTTAACTTGGCAATAACACATCACTTAAAAGACAAATGGTTACACACATATGTAACAAAAGACAAGCCAAACATAACATCAATTTCAAAATGGGGCAAATGAGAAAGAAACTTGACATTCCAAAATAAGCCTCTGCACTTGTGCTAGAAACCAAAGTGTTTACATACACATTTTTACAAGGACACAAGGTCTCTTGGACCATGAGCAGATGGCACACCGAGAGTCTTCTTGTATGGCCCAGCTGGCTGGGACTCGCGTGGGTTTACGAACTGATTTGGCTGGGTCATTCTCAACATAGACAGAATGGTAAAATCACATGAGATGGTGCCATATGGACAGGAATTAGCTGGTGGAATATTGTCTTGTTGGCATGGGGGAGATTTGCCTTGTTGCCATCGCCAAGGACGTGGAAAGGCATTATACATTATTCATCCACAATTCACCATTGTTGTCAATGGTAAGACACATCAGAATGTTACTTTCATGTTTCAAATAAATTGTAGATGGATCCAAGGGGAAGAAAATGTTGTGTAAGTCACTGTTTTGTCAAAATTGTTCGAAAATATGGTGATCATGGAACAGCCCCATTGTCAAAGTGAACACAATCTGACAGAGTACACCTATTACGTTGAAGTTAATGTTGCTGTTCATTGTGGGAACTAGATTATTCTAGTGGGGAATGCTTGCAGAATTAAGTGGAATGCTGGAAATGCAATTGACACACGCTTTTATTACAAGAATGGATGTACAACAGAAATGTATGTGCACAACACAATAGTACGTAGCAGACTGAATAGCCTAGAGTGCCAAAGATATTCCTCCTTGTGGGAGGGCTAAACTCCCATTGAGGTGAGGTCCCCACAAGCCTCTTAAACATAGTAACTCAAATCGCTTATTCACTCTCAGTTCACTATGAAATTCTTGGACAAATCATACTTGAAAATATTCTAGCTCCAACTGCATTTGCAAGAGCATTGAAATACTGTGCATAACACAGTAATTGAGGCACTTCCATTGTTGCTAAGTCATTCATTATTGATACTTTCAAGGCTAAATTATAGTGACTTTATTAGAAGAGTAATTGTCGATATAGGTTGAATCATTCTCAAAACTAAAAGAGTAGCCCTTCTTTGTAGCCCACATCAAGTTTACAGGAGCTATTGGTACACGACTCAGCAAGAACAATCCTAGACATTTATTAAATGGTACATAAAATGTTAGAAGCCTTAAATTAATGATAAGCACAAGTATTCACTTCACTACATTACACCCCCCCCCCCCCCTGCCTCTCTCTCTCTCTCTCTCTCTCTCTCTCTCTCTCGCACACACACACACACACACACACACACACACACACACACACACACACGTGTTTCTACTGAACTGTTTGCCTATAGCCTATGAAGAGGTAGCTACTTTTGTCTATGGTGAGCTTTGCAGTAGCATGTTGTAAGACAGAACTGATGAAATAAAGAAGGGTCCACTTTTCTGTGTAGCTACAGAGGTTGTCAGCAAATAGTTCTCCGGCCTGAATCCCATATTCAGAACACTCTTGGGAGTTGTCCTGCTGAGAAGAGTTTGACAATAATTGCATTTACTTCTAATGAACGTCAACAGTATCAAAGTTTGTGCTGTACTGTTGTTAAGGTTTATCACACGTTGTTTTGATGTTACTTTTGCTATATCAAAGAAACACACAATTCATGGAGTGTACAGTCTCTTTATGTTTCTTCCTTCACTCAACATTCTTAGTTATCATTGTCTGTCTTCCCCCTTCCCCTTTCATGCCTCCTCTTCTGTCTGTACACCTCATTTCAAAAGCTTCTATTCTCTTCTTGTCTGTACTCTTGATCGCTCACATTTCATTTCTGAAACAGGACTATGCTTCAGACAAATATTTCAATCAAGACCTTGCTGACATTTAAATTTCTTTGATGTTGGCAAGTTTCTCTTTTTCAGATGTGTTCTTCTTGCTGTTGCCAATCACATTTTTTATTCTCTCTATCGAGCAAGATAGTGCAGTGGTTAGCATACTGGACTCGCATTCAGGGGACAATGCTTCAAGGCCGCATCTGGCCACCCTGATTTAGGTTTTCCATGATTTCCCAAAATCGCTTCAGGCAAATGCCAGGGTGGTTCCTTTGAAAGGGCACAGCCAACTTCCTTCCCCATCCTTCCCTAATCTGATGGGACCAATGATCTCATTGTTTGATTTCCCCCCCCCCCCCCCCCAAATTAACAAAGCAACCAACAATCCTCTCTACTTCAGCCATTATCAGTTATGTTACTACCCAAATAGATTGGTTGGTTGGTTGGTTTGGAGAAGGAGACCAGACAGCGTGGTCATCGGTCTCATCGGATTAGGGAAGGATTGGGAAGGAAGTCGGCCGTGCCCTTTCAGAGGAACCATCCCGGCATTTGCCTGGAGTGATTTAGGGAAATCACGGAAAACCTAAATCAGGATGGCCAGACGCGGGATTGAACCGTCGTCCTCCCGAATGCGAGTCCAGTGTCTAACCCAAATAGAAAAACACCAATAATTTTTGTGTCAAATCCACTTCTTTCAGCATCACTTGATTTAACCAACTACATTCCATCACCTTTGTTTTAGTTTCGCTTATATTCAGCTTATAATCTCTCTCCAAAACACCACATCATGTTCTTTCAATCTCTCTAACTTCAGTCAGTTTTCTGAACAAGTTGTAGGTAGTGTTTTGCTCATATATTTTATCCCTGCTAGCTTCACTTCAAAGAGTGTATTCCAGTCAACATGGTCAAAACCTTTCCCTAAATCTACAAATGTGTTAAATGTAGGTTGGCATTCCATTAGTTTATCTTCTAAGACATGATGGAGTGTCAGTATTGTTTCATGTGTTCCTGCACTTTCTGGATCTCAAACAGGTCTCATCTGAGGCTGATTTCTGCCAGTTTCTGTAAATTAAATGCCCTCTACTCTAGGGGCCATGTCTTGTCTTGGATTTTTCAATGCTTTTTCAAATTCTTTTCACCATATGATATTGCTGTGATTTTCTAAAAGTGTTGGAGAGTGTCATCAGTAGGTGCTCAATTGAAGTATAGCAATCTCAGGAATATCATTTGACACAACACTTGAAAGCATTGTCAACAAGTAACTATTATTTATTATTATACCACTTACATCTTCCTTATATTATTCCTATCTCTTGAATTTATTACTGATATAATGAACGATGCTTCTCTATAAAACTTCCTGGCAGATTAAAGCTGTGTGCCCAACCGAGACTCGAACTCGGGACCTTTGCCTTTCGTGGGCAAGTGCTCTACCATCTGAGCTACCAAAGCACGACTCGCGCCCGGTCCTCACAGCTTTACTTCTGCCAGTATCTCGTCTCCTACCTTCCAAACTCACAGAAGCTTCAGTAGCTCAGATGATAGAGCACTTGCCCGCGAAAGGCAAAGGTCCCGAGTTCGAGTCTCGGTCGGGCACACAGTTTTAATCTGCCAGGAAGTTTCATATCAGCGCACACTCCGCTGCAGAGTGAAAATCTCATTCTGGATGCTTCTCTATACCATATACTGCTTAGAGAGCTCAAGCTCCTTTAATATGTTGGGCTATTAATAATACTAGCATCTTTGCGACTTAATCAAAATGGAAAGAACTATTTTATTGTCTTTCATTGTTTCATACCATTTTACCTTATTACTGAAATTGTGTTAAGTAGATGTCTTGTTTTATATGTTATTAATTTATTGGAAATATTTCAAATAAATCCGAATAAAACTTAGTAAAAAAAAGAAAATAATGAAATAAAAAAACTTGGAACAGAAGAACACGTGAATTATTTTCGTGTGATTTATTCTGCACTTGTATGGCGGCAGGTGCTACTTCTCTTCCAGATTAATCATCTCATGATTTTGGCCGATAAGCTTAACTAATTTCATGTCCAATAAATTATATTAGCGATACCGTTTTGAAGAACGTCTCACCGTTACAGCAGTTAACTTTTAGGAAGCTACAGATACGCAGTAGGCAGCCACGTAGAGAGAAGCAAGTAGGGAAATCGCTACGAGAGAGAACTCCGTTGTTGTTGCTGTTGTGATGTCGCGGATGCATTTCGCATAAGTAAGAAATAATCTATGGCTTTAGAAAACAGAGGACGGCCGCCAAATGCATTGGAGAGTTGGCAGATCCGCTTCGTAAACTTCCAGACCCCTCCCACGACTTGGTTAAAAGCGTCGTCTTCCATCGTCGAAGCTTTGCATCTGCTGTCGACGCGACTTTTCCTTGTACATTGGTTTGGAGATTTGTTAGACTCGGCGGTTTGTGTTCGGTACTTCTGCAGCGCGTTGTGTGTAGTATTTCCGCTTCACTCCCAGGTGTATATTGCGTCATGAGGAAACTGCGAGCTTCGGGCTTTTCATGCAATTTCGTTAAAAGCGCAGGAAACGGTATCGTCGATGATAAGATAACCGCGTAGCCTTGCGATTGACCGTATTGTACAACTCGGAAGTGCACCATATCGTATTCTTGTCAGCTTGTGTGCGGGCAGACGTGCTTCTTGCAAGTAACGTCGTTACCACCCACTAGAAATAAGGGGGAAAAAAATCAGACCTGAGATTACAACGTAAGGTGGAAGACGGTTATCGTGCGCGCGCACTTTATAACTGGAATGAGTTACAAGGACGCGGAACGTGTGCGAACTACGGCGTGTGACGACAGCGATTGTGAGTCGGAAACCGAATCACAGCTGGCGGATTGTGAATCACAAGATACGTCACTATACTACGATAATAAAAGGTAATATTGCTAAAATAATGATGGCGCACATAGCAAATGATTTCCGATTAACAAGCTTATTTCTAACTACAATTACTGCAAACTCAATCGCAGATTAATTTTATTCCTTTTGCAACCATACGTTGCTTAGCAAACGTCGTTGTCATTGCGTGATGCAGCATAAGGATAACCGGCTGAGAGGAGTAACCTTGACATTTAAGCCGCGGCCAGTAGAACTGCGCAGCTGCAACTATCGCAGGAATTGCGGAAGCAATATTATCAGTGCTTAAAACAGACGTTTCAAAACACTTAAACCAAATTTTTTGAGTGAGAAATTGTAACAATGTAATGCAACAGTATCTACTAAAAACACGGCGCGGCATGCGGTACTGTTATGTTTTAAATATTTCTTGAAATTATCGTTGCACTTCATTCACAAATAGTACAGACAGACGTCAATAGAAATAATATATACTCGAAATTCACCGATTATCTTCGATAGACGGAACAACGCTGTGGACAGGCCGACAATTGCACAGTACTTGGCTGTAAGTCCGGCCCGGCTGCCTCCATCAGGAGCACTATTTAGCACTATAAGAGGAATTAATTAATTAATTTATTTTTTAGGTATGTAAACTTTCTTTTCAAGTGTGAAATGGAGCTGCATAAATATCGGCAACTAAACGGAAAGAAAACGTTTCGTTTGTTTGTTGGCTTGATGTCAGCTAGCAACTTTCCCAATTTTTTCCCCCATTTCTAAAATTGGAACAGTGCATCACAACTCTTTCTTGAATGATGCTATTAGTAAATGCTCATAAGTAAAGAAAAGTTACGGAGATATGCGTATCATTTGCTGCTCAGAGTTCGAAAATACGCTACACTTACAAAGCTTTTAGCAACTAGATTTATTGTTTTTCTTCTCAGTTGTATTTTCATCAGCGCTTACCATCGTCAGTAAAATTGCTTACTTCTCAGTTGTTTTCACGATTAAGTTAGTAAACAAACTGTAAAGACGAGACATGAGTCGTGCTTGGGTAGCTCAGAGCACTTGCCAGCGAAAGGCAAATTCTACAGATTCGAGTCCTTGCCCGCTACACAGTTTTAATCTGCCAGAGATATAATATTCTGTTTGTTTATAGTGCAGAAAAAGTAATTACTTTTTGGTATCGACATCAAACAGGAAATTATGGTGTAGAAGATACTGTTTTTCTACAGGCTGTGGGAACCCATGCCTAAAAGAATCAGAGCCCCAGTTCTCGATGCTGTACGTATGTGCGTAAACCTTAGTAGTTAAGCAATTTATCTTCATAATTACTTGTAAACCCTGAAATCAATGCCAGTTACCGCATGTTGCTCCGCTAGACTTATCTACAGTCTCGCAATACTATTCCAAGCAGTTGCTAGCAGACAGGAGTGTACGGTATCACTTAAGTAAGGTAATTAGCTAAAACAGAATGTTTCAAGTTAAGTAGTACTGTTACTCATAAAAATGAATACTATGGAACATAACATGCCAGGGAAAAGTTTGAAATTCGCGCCATCTATCGACGTCGCGTTCATGGGAGTGTTTCCGCAAATAAGTCTGCTGTTGTTTTGCTGCGATTAATGTATGCAACAGTAGCGGAAAAGACTTGCTTGTGAGGAATAGGAAAAATGGAATGGTATTAGACGTCATTGAAATCATGGATGCTACAAAAATTAGTGTGATTGATTCTTCGTCCACAACACAGCTCGTGAAGGAAGATCTCCCATTAATACCTAAACAAACGGATGATTGCTGTACAAGGTAAGAGTTAGGAAGTATTGACCTAGTACAATATTTTAGTGGGTTGGAAGTCATAATAATAATATTGTAACTCTTAAAAATAACCTCAAGTATCTAGATTAATAAGTTGCGTTTGACAGCTAAGGTTAGCTCGCCACCAGTGTATAAGTTCTTAAATTGTACTATTACAACTTTCAAACAGCAAACGAGATTTTCGAGTAAGACCGCAAAGTAATACATAAATGACAATTTAGTTTGCAATGACTTAGTTCGATTTTGCCGTGTGTTTCCACTCCCGAGTGTTACAGTACTAATTCATGCACACTGTCATAGAAACTCAGTGCCTAATTACAGACATCGATTTATTTATTATTACCATGTTCATTCTGATTTCCGAGTAGAACACCGGAGAATTGATGGAAATTGCACAGAATAAAAATGATTATCTTACACATTATTTATTTTTTATGGTTGTGGTGCATATTTTATACCAACTAAATTTGTTATTTTAGATGCTGCCATTCGATGTGGAGACGATGTTGCAGAGAACGAGAATTGAAACCAAGGACTATAGTAGTTGGAAGAACAAGTACAGAAAAATTTCCAGCAAATGTTATTCGCAATCAGAAGTACAATATTGTCACATTCTTGCCATTGGTAGGGCACCACTTTGTTTACTTGTTTTAATTACAAATTTGGCAGGCCACTGTAATTGCAACTTAAGTTTATTGTACTCAACATTCTATAGGAATACTGCCATCTGAATTCAAATTAAAAGCAGCACTTCCATTCCAGGTGTTGTTCCAGCAGTTCAAGTTCTTTCTCAACTTGTATTTTTTGATAATGGCTACCAGTCAGTTCATTCCAGACATAAGGATTGGTTATCTTTACACATACTGGGGCCCTCTGGTAAGTTCTACTTTATTATTTTTGTATGCTGTGTTCTTATGAATTAAGGACTTTCAGAATTATCTATATTTTTTCACATGACACACTTTTCAGAACAGACCATTAGATTAATTTCTAAGTCATTTCAGTCAAATTCAAAAGTGATTCTTTAAATAAGACTAGGGGATTATTTTGTTTCTCATCCTATTGTATTCTGATCATGCCCTCCATTTATAAGAAGATTGTATTGAGTGGATGTTCAGCACTTAAGATTGTTTCTTTTCCTCTCTATGTGTCACTTGCGGAGTTAGGTGTCACCAGTTTCTCTCTTTGTGACAGAGTTTTGTCCTAACCGTTACAATTTGCCGTGAAGCAATAGATGACTTCAGACGTCATCAAAGGGACAAGGAAGTAAACAGTCAACGCTACAGGCGTCTTGTTCGAGGTAGAGACACACCTGAACTAGTACCATCATCTAAATTACGTGTTGGTGATTTGGTAAGTAAGAAAAGTGTTGTTCTGAACTGTATATTGTTTTGTAGTGTAAGAGACCTAGAAATCATTGTATTTCATGGAATACTATTCTAAAATGTTGAGGAAATCTAATGGTTACTTTTTAAGGGGGTAGGAAAGATGCAACTTGTGTTTTTGCAGATGAGCATGGGCAATGACTTCAATGTTAAAGTAGTCCAAAGGATATTTTCATTACAGGATTTTTATTCATAAATATAGTTGGCAGTTACAAAATAATGATGATAGCTAGGCATTAGAATACGTCCTTTGTGAAGATGTGAACATAGATCTTTTGGATACTGCTATGATTGTTACTGCACTGGTGTATTTAGTGTAAAGTTAACTAGGCAGTATATTTTTGTATTTGTCCAAGCAGTTGGCTGTAAGAGGGAGGGAAGAAATGTTAGATCACTCTTTGACTTTAAAACAGTTGTGTGTTGATGATTAGCATTTAATAACAGGAACTATGTTTAGGTCTGTCACAGTGTTAAGGCCCATCCACACATAACAGTCTGGTTTCCCAAATGTCTGTGCACGTCAAATCTGTGCAGACAGATTGTAGCATGTGAACGAGAGATTTGCACAGGTATGGCGTGAGCAAACCTGGAAGTTGGAGTTGAAGATTTGAGCAAAATTTCCCAAGTCTGTGGGCTCAAATCACATCTGCACAGACAAGTTGGAGCATGTGGGCAGGAAATTACAACAATTAGACATTTGTGCAGATACCTGCCCAAGCATATCATTGTGTGTGGACCGGCCTTTGGGAGTGTAAAGAGTATTAATGACAAATGTGTTGATGATACATACATATTTCAGTAAAATTGTGGAAAGAGTTTTAACTTACGTGAGCCAATATCCCAAATTTGTGCAAGCAGTGAAGTATTTGGAAAGAATGAGGAGTTAAGGAATCACAAGTGATTTGAGAACATTTGCAGCAATGTGATTACCAGTATGAGATCACAGTCTCATATTAACTAAGCAAACTGAATATATATCTATTGTGTGTGTGTGTGTGTGTGTGTGTGTGTGTGTGTGTGTGTCAGGAACTGGATGAAGGACAGGTCATCGTAGGAGAGATGCAAAGTCTATATCACTGACATTAATCTGTTGTAGAATTGTCACACACATTTTATGACTGCATAATATGACTACTTTTGGGAAGGAAAGTCTTCTTTGTAAGAATTAGCATTGATTTTGTAAGAATTAGGATAGATTTTGCACATCATTCAGCTTGAATTGATGCCATGTTGTTTGACTTCTGGAAGGCTTTCAGTATAGTGCCATGTTGTCATGTAGTGAACAAAATATGAGATTACAGAATACTGGTTCATCTTTGTAACTGTATTTGAGACTTTTTACCAAACTGATCTCGACACACACTTCTTAAAGGAGGCCCCCTAAGGAAATTTCGTAGGCTGTTACTGTTGACCAGTCTGGTGGATAACATCAGAAAGTCTGTAACACTGTTCAGAGATGTTGGTGTTGTATAGGCCTATAGGAAAGTCATGCCACTAACAAAATGTAATGGAAAAAGCAGGAAGCCCTGGATAGCATCCATGCTTCATGCAGGCACTGGAAAATGACACTCAACATAAATAAATAGTCCAAAAGGGGGAAAAATTGATTATACTGTTGGTAAACAACCATAAAATATAGGGCGGGAAAAAAATAAGGAAAAACCAGAAACACAACACGTTACGATCCTTAGTACGTTGCGGGAAACTCATTGGCATTCAAAACAGCTTCTGTTCATCTCGGAATGGATCAGTACAGGTTTTGTATGATTTTAAAGTGAATCTTGTACTATTCTTCCAGCAAAATATTGGCAGGTTCGGGTAACAGTGATAGAGGTGTATAGTGATCAGTGAGCTCTGGCAACTTTGGTGGCCAGGGGAGAGTGGACAATTCACCTTCTTATGCACAAAACCAGTTCTGAACATTGCAGACTGTGTGAACTGGAGCCATGTCATCCTGGAACACAGCATCACTGTTGGGAAACAAACAGTGTATCATGGGATGCATCTGATGAATGAAAGTGGTCACATAATCCTTGTCAGTAAAGCAAACTTGCAGAGTAACCATGGGGCTCATAAATACCATGATATTGCTGCCCAAATTATCGCCAAACCCTCACCTGTTTCACTCCTGGGGCATAAACTTGGCCAGAAGTTGGAAACAGTGTGCAACAAGTCTCATCTGAACAATTGCCTTTTTTCCATTACTCCATTGTGCAATTTTATGGCTTCGGTATCACATTTTCCTGTTAAGGACATTTGCATGACTGATGAACAGTTTTGGAATTCCAGCACACCCGCAATTTCCTGCTTATGGAGCTTATTTCGTGTTGTTTTTTGTGCTGATGATTTGCCAGTGCAAAATTCAATTCTGCAGTAACTTGCAGCTATTGTCCTCTCATTTTTCATCGCAATCCTCTTCAGTGACCGTCTGTAATGATGGCTCAGCAGAATCTTTCATGTATGTTGAGGCTTCGATAACGATTTGCCGCTTTCCCTTGTGCAGTATAAATATTTGATAATATGGTGCCTCTTGAAACACTGACCACTTTGGCTCCCATAGTTATCGAAACTCCATGACACCAACGCCAACAATTTTCCCATGTTTGTAGTCGTGTAACTCCGACATAATACACTAGCAACTTCACAGAACACTCTTCTGACCACAACTGACACTTAAAATGGATTGAGGAAATTACAGAGGTGCCTTTTGTGGTCAAATACAATAGTGCAACCTGTAGGTTTGGCTAGCATTTGCATTTATGTTCAAGCATGCATTTCTTGCAGTGTTTCCATATTTTTGTCCAACTCTTGTATGTAGGAGCATCCAAAAGTGGAACAACCTTAAGGAACTAGTCATAGGGAAAATAAATGATAGGCTATGATTCGTTGGAAGAATTCTAAGAACTTAAAATTCACTGACAAAAACAGCAGCTTCCAACTACTCGTTTGATCAGTTCTTTAATATTGATAACACTGGTCAAACATTTTAATAAAAAGTGAGTAGTTTGTTAAGTCATGGATGCTGGATTCAAAAATGAAATCAATTTTTGACTGTCAGTTTTCTTTTGACATACAACACTCTATCTATCAAAATCATTGAAAATGCTGTACACTGATTATTCTTCCGTGGCATGATTCCAGTATTCTGCAGATTTAATTGTTGGTAGATAATCAAATTATTTACAAAGGATTATGACACTTGACCCTTAGTTCAGATGTCTAGATCCAGGAAATGAAGATGGTTTGGTAACACGAAAAATGAGTCATAATTGACCCCAAAGACATCTGTCTGTTTTTACTGGTAATTAAAGTAGGTTTCATAAGAATCTTAGTGAAAGCCATACTCAAAACTTTACATAGATTCATGTACTTGCAGCAGAAGTTCCTAAGGATCAATGAAGCAAAAATAAAAGAAGGGATGGTTGTAGGGCTGAAAGTTAAAACATTAATGTCTGCTGAATGGCTTTTTTTAATGATGATGAAAGAATGGCATGGCTGTCTTTTACTAGTTTCTGCAAGAACTTTTTAGGCAGCTTTAAGGCAGAAAACTTTCATGATTTTGCACTAGAACTACAGAGACATACCACATTATCGGATATAACATATCAATTAAACTACATTTCTTGAATGATCATTTGGATTTCTTCCCAGATAACATTGGTGCTGTTAGTGATAAATATGGAAAATGGCCCAACCAGGACATTGATGAGATAGAAAAGCATTGTCAAGCCACATGGATTATTGCAATGTTTTCCAACTATTCCTGGTTATAATGAAATTCTGTTCTTAGGCAAAGTATCACAGGAAATAATTTTATGCATGGTTCTTATTATTGCATGAAAACCTAAGGCCAGTATGGAAGTTGTGAAATTAGATCTGGATTCAGGGGCAAATTGTCTTCTGGAAACAGTTTAGGCCTATATTGTTCTTTGGTACCATTTGGAAGTGTAGGTGCCCAGCTTTGTGTTTTACTTTTATTATTTTAATGAGTTTGGGACCTTGTATTGTATGCTCACTAGAGAAGATGCAGCAGATCTAAAGAAGAGAGGCACTTTTTGGCACTGGTTTATTTATTAGGCACAAATGCATAACGGAGATGTCATCAAATTCCATTGGTAGATGCTATAATAATGGCAGTTGCTATAATAATGGCAGTGCACATAACAGAGTTTTACTACTTAAATTTCAAGCATATACATTCCAAGAACATTGAAGCAGTGTATTACTGATTCACCACATACATCTCACAAAATGAGCGTGGTAGTAAAATCATTGAAATTCTTGCTTATGTGGATTCATACTGACAGTGGTACTCTCTTTGCACCATTTGTGAGTGGTATAGGAAAAAGGGGGGATTGTTATGATACATGACGCACCCTCTGTCATTTGCTGCTGTTAAGGTAAATCACAAAAAGGATGAAAGTCAATGCTCTCCAAAGCAATTTAAGCATGATGTTTGACTTACTGATAGTGCTGCATCGAAACGCATGACCTCAGGCAAGGAATGATGTTCAATATTTAAACTACTAGTGAGGTTTGAAGTACCTGTCCATATAGGAGATAATTCAGTTGTCTGTGCCGAAGGTATTAATTAGACCGATCAAGTTAAATGCACTAGTCAATAATATATGGGAAGAATGAGAGTTTCATTCTGCAGCGGAGTGTGCACTGATATGAAACTTCCTGGCAGGTTAAAACTGTGTGCTGGACCAAGACTCGAATGTGGGACCTTTGCCTTTTGCGGGCAAGTGCTCTTCGAGTCTCAGCCCGCCACACAGTTTTAATCTGCCATGAAGTTTCGTATCATGGCACACTCCACTGCAGAGTGAATACCTCATTCTGGAAACATCCCCAAGGCTGTGGCTCAGCCATGTCTCCGCAATATCCTTTCTTCCAGGGGTGCTATGTCTGCAAGGTTCGCAGAAGAGCTTCTGTGAAGTTTGGAAGGAAGGAGATGAGGTACTGGCAGAATTGAAGTTGTGAGGGTGGGTCATGAGTCGTGCTTGGGTAGCTCTGTAGGTAGAGCACTTGCCCACGAAAGGCAAAGGTCCCAAGTTTGAGTCTTGGTCCAGCACACAGTTTTAATCTGCCAGGAAGTTTCAATGTATGGGAACATTGTATACTGGAAAATACATATGTACTTGGTTTGAAGGGGGAAAAATAATTTTTCAGTGAGAGAAACATTCAGTAAATATATAAAAATCACATTTAACAAAAGTAATGTTGAGGTATTTCGCGAGAGGCCAGTAGCAATAGGTATATAAACTGAAAATGTCACAGGACATTGTTTTGTATGGATGTTATTGAACAAGTAAATAAAACATCTGGCTTAGCTCTCCTACTGCACGTAAGTTTGAGACCTATAAAGTTCAAGAAGCTGAAGAAATGGCTGAGTGGGTTTGTTTCGAAATTTAAGCGAATTCTTTCGTGATTCATGTCAGGGAGAAATTTAAATCAAATTTGCAGGCCCATGCCTGTTCTCCAGAAAAATTTGTTGAGGTTGATGTATATGGAAATATGCCACACATTTCATTTGGAGGAATCAACTCTTTGAAGGTGACTACACTTCATAACAATTTGTATATTTTATCAGGAAGGAAACATATGTAGTTTCTGTGTTCTTAGAGTTTCAGCAGTTGGTGGAATGGCAGTCAAGGAATAGATTAAAATTATTAGGACAGACGATGGGACAGAATTTGATAATGATTAGCTTGACAGGTGTCATCTCTGAAACCAGTTCACCATACACATCAGAAAAGAATGGTGAAACTGAACTTGACATCAAATTTGTAATGGAAATCACTTGCATAATACTTCTCATTTCTGGCCTTCCAGAGACACTTCGGGCAGAAACTGTCAACACAGCAGTCAACAGTCCATCATGAGATCACTGTCTGTGTAAGTCAGATTGTAGTAAAATAGCATAGGAGAAGTAGTTTGGAAGGGAAACATCATTAAAGCATATGAGAATGCTTGGAGCCAAATACTTCATGCATACTCCAAAATAGTTCTGAGCCAAATTTTAAAGCCAATCAAAGAAGATGGTAATTGCTATGTACAGGTTTACAGTAACAGTTAAAGGCTGTATGGTCCTGTAAGAGAGAGAGTAAATATTTCTTTATAGGAAAGTTCTGGTAGAATATAAAAAACAGGTTGAGTCAAAAAGGGCTTTACAACTTTGGAATGATATAGAAATTTATTGATGTAACTTACAGAATCAGTAGATTTGTCATTTTGTAGCAAACAATCTCAAGTTTGATTCACAAAGTGCATCAGTGCCCCATTCCACCATCAGGAACGCCAGCATAGTGCACTATTGAAATTGCTACTTTCACTTGTATGAAGTTTGCTTGCTGTGTGCTTTGGTTTCTTTAAAGAAACTCTGTAACGGCTGTTGGCATAAATTCACATGCAACCCTGGAACACATTCACAGAAGCCCCAAAGTTAATGTGTTTTGTACATTTAGCAAAGAAAGTTTATAGCCCTTTTATTCTTTGTGGAGAAAACTGCCAATGGTATTGTGTATCTTGATATGCTTGAAAACTTTTTAATTCCACAGGTCGATGAAAATCGCTGATGTGAGGTGGTTTATTACCAGCAAAACTCTCCACCATCTCTTTTCCTCGTGGAAATTCAAGGTTTCCTGAAAAATTATTTCCCAGGTCAGTGGATTGGCCATGAAAGGCCAATTGCATGGCCACCCCAGGCTTGATATAACTTAACTTTTTTTTTTCTTGGGGTTTCATTAAAGAGCATGTTTACATTCTTCCCTACCAAACAGTTTAGCCAACCTGAAAAATTGAATCACCGAGCGGGGTGGCACAGTGGTTAGACACTGGACTCGCATTCGGGAGGACGACGGTTCAATCCCGCGTCCGGCCATCCTGATTTAGGTTTTCCGTGATTTCCCTAAATCACTCCAGGCAAATGCCAGGATGGTTCCTCTGAAAGGGCACGGCCGACTTCCTTCCCAATCCTTCCCTAATCCAATGAGACCGATGACCACGCTGTCTGGTCTCCTTCCCCAAACCAACCAACCAACCAAAATTGAATCTGTGTTGCCGTTGCACAATTTATGCCCAATTTGCTGCAACAAGTGTGGGAACAAAATTGATTATGGTGGGATGTTTGCTGTATTACAGATAAGTCACATAGAACCAAAAAGGCACTTAGAAACTTTTATGTGAAACTTGTTGCTTGCTACAAAATAATGTGTCTACCAATTCTGTAAGTATCTCAATAAATTTCTGCATCATTCCAAGGTTGTAAAATCCTTTTAAATGTGCCATGTACTTTAGGAGTAAAGGAAACCACTCACCAAAAAGCAGAAACATTTATTCAATAGGCGCTCACAAAAAGAAAGAAAACATTCTAGATTTACACACACACACACACACACACACACACACACACACACCTATGTCCGTACAAGTTGTTAGCTGGACACACAGTGCCAGTGCTGCATTTCAGCAGGTGGTCTAGGTTGGCATGGGAATGTGTCAGGTGGGCTGGGTGAGGGACAAAGAGGCATATCGCTGAAAGAGGAGTTGGGAATTGGTAACTAGCAGCTCGGAGGTAGGCAGCCAGTTTGCCAGCTAAGAATGTGAGAGGGATGAATGGCAGGTGCAAGGGCTAGGCATATGATACATGAGTGTCAGAGCCAGTAGGGAAGCATCGCACACTGAAGGTGATATGGGGACATGGATTGGGAGGGGTGATAGAATGGAGGAAGGGAAACTGTTGTGTCGTGGGTGTGGGGACAGTAGGTTACCGGAGATTGAGGCCATGCGAGTTACGCAAATGAAGGATGTGTTGCTAGGGTAAATCCCATCTGCATAGTTCAGAGAAGTTGGTGGTGGAGGAAAGGATCTAGATGGCTTGGGTTGTGAAGCAACAGTGGAAATTGAGCATGTTGTGCTCAGCTGCATGTTGCAGTCAACATTGTTCTTGTCAGTGTTTTGGCAGTGACCATTCACCCTGGTGCACTGTTGACTGGTAGTCATACCGCCATAAAAAAGCTGTATGGTGTTTGCAGCAGAGTTTGTATATGGCATGGCTGCTTTCACAAGTGTCCTCGCCTCTGATGGATAGGATAAGGTTGTGACAGGACTGGAGTAGGGAGTGCAAGTTGGTGAATGGGCAGGTCCTGCAAGGGGGTCTTTCGCAGGAATATGATCCTTGTGGCAAGGGTTTGGGGTTGGTAATGGGATATAGTGATGGAGTAAGGTTTTGTGCGGGTTGGATGGGTGACAGAACAACACTTACGGAGGGATGGAAATATTCCTCAACAGAATGTGCTTCATTTCACAACGTGTTGATAGTCAAAGCCCTGACAAGGGATAGGTTCAGCTCGTCCATTCTAAGGCAGTAGTGTGACTAGGAGGCACTCCTTTGCTGCTGATTTTGTAGGTGGTGGGAGGATTGAGGGTGTAGGAGCATATGGCACAGGAAATCTATTTGACGATTAGGTCTGGGCTATACTGCTTGTCTGTGAAGGCCTCTATGAGATGCTGGGTAAGGGAGTTCTCATCACTACAGGTCCACTGATGGCAAGGCTGTATGGGATGAATTGTTTGATGTGAAAGGGATGACAGCAGCCGAAATGCAGGTGCTGTTGATGATTCGTGGCTTTGATGTAGACAGAGGTATGGATGGAGCCATCATAGAGTTGGAGGTCAACGTCCAGGAAGGTGGCACACTGAGTTGAGTAGGACAAGCTGAAACAAATGGGAGAGAAAGTGTTGAGGTTGTGAAGGATTGAGGGTACATTATCTTGATCATGTGTCCAGATCATGAAGATACTTCAATGAAACTGAAACTGAACAAGACTAGGGGTTGGGAGTTTTGGGAGTCCAGGAAGGTTTCCTCTAAGTAGCCCATAAACAGGTTGGCTTAGGAGGATGCCCTGCAGGTGCCGATGGCTGTGGCATGGATTTGTGTGAATACTTTACCTTCAAAGGAAAAGTAGCAGTGTGTCAAGATACAGCTGGTAAGGCATATAAAGAATGAAGTAGTTAGTTTGGTGTCTGCAAGATATTAGAAGAGGTAGTGTTAGAGAGCAGCAAGGCCATGGGCATGAGGGATGTTGGTGTACATGGAAATGGTGCCGATAGTGATGAGTAGGGATCCAGGAGGTAAAGGGGGAGAGGGTAGTGTGTGCAGAAAGGGTTTAGTGTCTTTGATGTGGGAGGCTGTCGCCTTTTGTGTCGCTGTTCCCCATTGGCCATGACACCAGTGCTTCACATGATACCTAGCCTGTGCACTTTCCACCTGTCCCTCCCAAACTTCTAGTAGGCAAAACTGGCTGCCACCCTCCATACTGCTTGTTAACCACCTTGGCTGCCTCCCTCTGAGACACTAATCACGTACGTCAACCTCTGTTCCTGCCTCCCACCCACCCTCTCTCTCTCTCTCTCTCTCTCTCTCTCTCTCTCTCTCTCTCTCTCTCTCTTTGTGTGTGTGTATGAGAGAGAGATTTGTTAACTCCATAATAAATATATGACTTTTTTGTGTGGTTGTACGTTTTTCTAATGTACAAAAATGGTTTGTTTTTAGATTGTTGTTGAAAAAGATCAAAGAGTTCCAGCTGACCTGGTTTTGTTGCGAACAACAGAACGGTCAGGTGCGTGCTTTGTTCGCACTGACCAGTTGGATGGTGAGACGGATTGGAAGTTACGACTTGCAGTGCCTGCAACTCAGAAACTTGATTCAGATTTTCAGTTGTTTGATATAAAGGCATCACTTTTTGTGGAAAAACCACAGAGAGACATTCATAGCTTTATTGGGACCTTCACAAGGGTAAGAAATTCTCTCTCATGTTATATAAGTTTAATATTTTAAACCTTGTAGCAAAATAACGCTCTGTATTATGAATAAGTGTTTTCAGTGCATCTGTTCTATTTTATGTTATTTGGATGATGGAAAATTCACTGACTAAAGTCAGTGCATTGGAGTCATTCATTGTTGTTGTTGTCTTCAGTTTGAAGACTGGTTTGACGCAGCTCTCCATGTCTATTCTGTATAAGTCTCTTCATCTCTGAATAATTAGTGTAATGTGCATCCATTTTAACCTGCCTGGGTCTCCCTCCCTCCCTCCTTCCCTCCTTCCCCCCTCCCACCCTCTCACCCTCCTACCCTCCCACCCTCACTCACTCACTCACTCACTCGGGCACCTACCTTTTGATGCCTCAAAACGTGACCTCTCAACAGATTCCTCCTTTTAGTCAAGTTGTGCTATAATATATATAACTTGATTCAGTACCTCATTATTAGTTATTTCAGCTGCCGACCTAATTTTCATCATTCTTGTGTAGCACCACATTTCAAAAACTTCTGTTCTCACATGAACTACTTATTGTCCATGTCTCACTCCCATACAAGGCTACACTCTGGACAGATTCCTTCAGAAAAGTGCACCTGAAACTTAAATTAGATGTTAAGAATTTTTTAAAGTGCTTTCCTTGATTTAGGCGATCTACATTTTATATTTTCCTAATTCAGCCATCGTCAGTTATTTCGTTGTCTAAATAGTAAAACTCATCTACAAATTTTTGTGTTTCATTTCCTAATCGAATTCTGTCAGCATCACCTAATTTTGACTGCTTTCCATTATCTTTATTTCACTTTTGTTGATGCTCATCTTATAACCTCCTTTCTAGACACTATCCATTCTGTTCAAATGCTTTTCCAAATCCTTTATTTTGTTACTACTGCCATCAGTGTGCGTATTCCAACCAACATTGTCAAAAGGTCTCTCTAAATCGAAAAATGCTAGAAACATAGGTTTATCTGTCTTTAACCTGTCTTCTTAAATAAGTGTTGCCCCACGTGTTACTACACTTTTCCAGAACCTGAACTGATCTTCAAAAGGGCAGTTTCTATCAAGTTTTTTTACCCTTCTGTAAATAATTTATGTCAATATTTTGCATTGGCTCGTCTATGAAGACCTATAACTCTGAAGTTGATGTTGTCATGTTGTCCACATAGTGTATCAAAACTTAAAGAATGGCTGCTCTAAGAGACAAAATCAAGGCATTTGTTTGTATAGACAAATTGTATGACATTGATTGCAAGTAGTTCCTTGTTGAATGCCATGAAAAGTCACTTAGCTAGTCTTGTTCTGCGTAGTAACAAAAATCCCACCCTTTTCACCATTGATGTGCCAACCCACGCTAAAATGACGATATTCAATCATCGCTAGAGTTCCAAAATCAAGCTTCACAGCAGGGTGCCATGGCTCAACCCAGCTAAAATGACGAGCCTGTCCTTGAGTTGTTGTCAAGACTACACCACCACGAGCATTGCAAGCCTGTGCTTGCTTTGAATTTTGCAATGCATCCAGTAGGAAAATTTCTCTTTATCCCCAGTGTCTTCATTTGGATAATTTTTTGAGTATTTGCAAGCCTCAATTGCGTATTTCCTATTGTGTTGTTCTGAACAACCTGCTGTTCCAATTCATGAAGTCTTCCCTGATTTGGTCTGCTGGAACTGTTTGTTTAAAACTGGCGATTTTTGATTTATTCTTCATCTGGTGGCACCAATGAACATTCGCTTCTGTTATATCAAATTTTCTTCTTGCTGCAAAGTTATTTGTGGCCTCCACTTTATGAACAGCCATTAACATAAAGTTAGTGTTGTGTTGTCTGTGTCAACTGATTGTAATCTGCAAACACGTATACTCACATTTCCAAACAGTCATGGAGTGATTTGCATCCATTATCAATCTTTATAATGTGCTGTTCTTACAGCATTAAGTAAATTGACTGACAACAGTATGTGATCCTAATGCTGAATCTGCAGAAATTGCACCACTTTAAGTCAACAGCGTGCTTCATTCTTTTCTTGTTGAAATGTATACCATTCCTGAGTATTTGTTCATTTGTAAAATCAGGTCAACTCAGACTACTTTTAGGTTTAGATGAATTGCAGTTAAAACATGGAAGATGTTCATCAGAAGCCAGGTATGAAGGATGCATTCCCATGGTTGGCAGCCTGAAGGATTTTGCTGCTCATTGCAACTACCTTCCCCACATTCGTCTTGCTTCCCATCACACTCCTCAGAATTCATCAAATTAAATGTGTACGTGATCTTAACTACCACAGCTTCATTTGTGAATGTAATACAACCACCATTTTAAACTATTACACAATGTAAAAACATTGCCCGTAGCAACCAAATATGTATCTGTCACTTTAAGATGATGTCACATATTTCGAATGACAAATTTGACGAAAACCTTTTATTGTAGTGAGGTAGATCTGTCTCTAGTGTATGTGACTTTCTGCAGTTAATCAGCTCTCTGCTTGCAGAATGTGCTACACAGAGGGTTTTGATTATTTGCAGTATAGATTTTATAACATGTTGCCAGTGTTGATGATGTCAGTGTGTATTCTGTAATATATATACGTGTATTACTCAGTAATTATACCGTTCTAGATTTATGTTTTGTTCTTTTTTCCTTCTCCTGTGTGAGAAGAGTCTATTCTTGAAACTATGCTGCTGACTTTTGATACATTCTATTGAGTAGCAAAATCTTTTAGAGATAGTAGCTTCAACTCGATAATTAACTAGAGGTTAGAATACATTGCAGATCCATTGATTGATTTCAGTTTTATTAGTAGCTGCTATTTGTTTTAGCATGATGGCTTTGGCAGTGAAGACAGTTTGGATGTGGAGAATACATTATGGGCAAATTGTGTTGTTGCATCTGGTTCTGCTCTTGGAGTTGTTATTTACACAGGGTCAGAAACACGCAGTGTAATGAACAACTCCCAGCCTCGTAGCAAAGTTGGACTTCTTGATATGGAAATCAATCAGTTGACAAAGGTGAAATAACTTTTCATATCTTATTCTGAATGTGCCACATACAACTTGTACTTGTTGACATGCATTTGGGAAAAAAATTGTTTTTTTTATATTTCAAGGTGCTTTTCTGCGCTGTGATTGGTCTGGCATTAGTTATGATGTGCCTGAAAGGATTCAGTGGCCCTTGGTACCGTTATATGTTCCGTTTTGTTCTTCTCTTCTCATACATAATTCCAATAAGGTATTATTGTTAAGATTTTTTATTATTCTGTTCTACTTTAAGTGTTTTCTACCAAACTCCACTGCTTTACTGCTACTTCTCTTCCCCAACAGCTTACGTGTGAACTTGGACATGGGAAAAGCTTTTTACTCTTGGTCAATACAGCGTGATGGTGAGATATCTGGTACTGTTGTGAGATCCACAACAATCCCCGAAGAACTGGGAAGGATATCATATCTTCTTAGTGATAAAACTGGTACATTGACACAAAATGAGATGGTATTTAAAAAACTACACTTGGGAACAGTTTCATATGGCACAGAAACATTTGATGAGGTAATTATATGATATAGTCTGAATAAAATAAACAATAAAAATCAGATGCATGCTAGAGTAAAGATTAAACAGGTTATCTGGCTCATCACTTCCAGTATATATATGAATTACCCCATTCAAATGGTGAGTATAGCATTAATGGAGAGTGATTTTCCCCAGTTAATGTAATTATAAATATGATGCTCTTTCACTCATAATGATGTGCGATAGATGGACCCATTTAAGACTGAATTGTTCAAAAATTCATATTTTGCAATATATACTTTTATTTGAGCAATCCAAAGAATGATCACTGGGGCTTGCATCTGTTTCCTCCACAGTCTCTTGTAAATATGAATGTTGGTTTTTGGCATATGGAATGCAAATCAATTTTCACTATATGGAATTTTGGAAGAAAGAAAACAAGCTAATATGAAACACAGAGAAGGAATGTGGTGATGGATAGACAAAGAATTGAAATCATAGGAAAAGACAAGTAACACAGCTAGTCCATAACAGAGAAATAAGTTGAACAAAAGGCACTGACAGTAATCAGTGGTACAATGAAAGAGGTTATTTCCAGACATGTGTAATGTGTAATAGGAATATGTCATGAATGGGTAGCAAAAGTGGCAACAAAAGTTTTGATGATTTTGAAACAATAACTCTGACACACTTGGTGGTGTATTAGGCCCTCAATTGTTGACAACTCAGCTGCTTCTGTTACCGTAGTCGTCATGAAAGCAGTTACATACAGGATTGTGCAAACAGTCTGTTGGCCACGTAATGCCTGCCAGAATCGACATGACGCCCATGGTTGGGCCAAGGAGGAAAACGGTGGTGGGGACCCAGCAGGACTGAGTAACCCTAGCTGCAGATGAAGACTAGATTCTACTGGTGGGACCTGTGTGGCATCCATTCAGGCTGCTGCTGAGTGGTTGTAGAATGCGAAATGTTGTTGTTTGCTGCCACCCACTTTCAGTGACATTTACATATATAATTAAGAATGTTATCAATATTATGAGAAGAAAAGTTGCTACTCACCATATAGCGGAGATGCTGAGTTGCAGATAGGCACAACAAGTCTCACACACAAATGCAACTCTCACACACGACTGCAGTCGTGCGTGCGTGTGCGTGTGTGTGTGTGTGTGTGTGTGTGTGTGTGTGTATATATTGTTGACGAAGGCCTTAATGGCCGAAAGCATTAGTTGTGAGAGTCTTTTTGTTGTGCCTATTTGCGACTCAGCATCTCCACTATATAGTGAGTAGCAACTTTCCTTCTCATAATATTGTTACATTTCATCCGGGATTTTCCATTTCTTGACGTAAGAATGTTATCAGTGCTGCTTACAGTTTGCATCCTGAAAGTTTGAGGTCAAACATGTTTAAAAGTTTGTACGAGCTACTGAGTTGAATCATTGGAGGAAGGATAAGAAGGGGTGGGAAGATGGTGAATGTCACTCAGAGCATAGAAACTATTGAAAGTGTAGGATCTTAACTGCAGCTGTTGTCAGTAATCCCGACCCTTTTCAGTCTTTCACTGATGAAAATGTGTGTTGAGAGCGAAGTTTTTATACCGCCCGAAACTGCAAACATTTATATAATGCGGAGAAATGGGAGATTGCATTGACAGTGACCAACTACATGCAGAATAAGAGTGGGTCAGCAGAATATATGTGGAGGTGGTCTCAGGTACCTTGGGATAGTGGCCAGGATGCAAATCATTGCCATTGTGTTACCCGAGAGGAGATGCAGATCTTACAACTGTCATCATTACCTCATCATCTAGGTTTATCACACGTCATTATACTGTTTTGTATTGGATATGCTCCAAAGGTGCCTGTGGATGATGGCAAAGACCTCTATCAAAAGTACCTTCAGGATTATTACCTAATCATTGCCAATGAAATAAGAAGGTAGTCTGTAACATCTGACTTTGACATAACAGTTAACGAAGAAAACTAGTGACTGTAAGTTTTGGGTACTTGTGAATGTACATTTAAATACTGGTGGTTCCAGTCTTAGTAGCACACTGCAGATAGTGTGGAATGGTGATAAGATGATCTACGTGCAGTGTACATTCCAGGAGTTCCTCACAGTTCCGTGCAATTAGAGCCACAGGTCTGACAGAAAACAGACCCTCAATTGGAATCAATAACTTGATGTTGCTTTTGACACTCATGGTAAGCCTCAAATCTTTGAACAACTCCTAAATCTGAAACAGCCTACAGCTGTCATCAAGTACCCAAGTGGTATAGCCAGCAGTCATACAGTACAACCTGTTCCCTTTCCTTGCATTTACAAGGATGGCTGATAAGTCTGGTAAATTTTCAAGAAAGAATGGAACATTTTTGTTGTGCCCTCTTGAATGAGGGGGTTAATTATTGCAAGGACTGTATATAAAATTTCAACAATGTGCAGCTTGTGGTTTATGTTGTCGCCTGTCTGAATTGGTGAGTTTGTTGAGTGCAGTTGAAACTGAGAAAACTGAATTTTGTGCTGTTGTCAAACATTTTCATATGAAGGGTCGGACTGCTGCACCAATCAGATGGCCAGCGTAAAGGCCAAAACTGGTTATCATTTTTAAATAAATAATGATTTGCATACTTGACTGTTTCATTAAGTGATAAAATCAAAACAGAATTGTATGAAGTTCATGCAGACCATGCACAATCATTGAAGACCATTTACTTTTGAATTAATATATTTCAACATGGTCGGACAAGCCCTGAAGACTAAGTGCTTTGCAGCTTTCCAGTTGTGGTCACCACAAAGGAAACAATTGACAAATTGCATGATATGGTAATGCAAGACTGCTGAACAAGAATTTACAAGATTGCTGACACTGTAGGCATCACAGTTGAGTGACTATGTAATATCCTGTACAGCGAATTGGCTGTGAAGAAGCTATGTGCAATGTGGGTGCTGTGACTGCCCACACTCGACCAAAAGCTCATCTGGCACAACATTTCAACACACTGTCTGGCTATATTTAATCACAATCTGCAAGACTTTTGTGCCTGTTTGTGAATGTTGATGTAACCTGGATCCATCATTACACAGCAGAGTCAAAATGGCTGTCAAAACAATGGACAAAGGCTGGTGAAAGTGCACCAAATAAGGAAAAGACAATTTTGTCAGCTGGCAAGGAGGTGACAAATGTTTTTTTGGGGGATTCCCAAGGCTTAATCCTCATAGATTACTTGAAAAAAGGCAGAACAGTAACTGGACCCAATTACGCTTCATTGCTGGATCATTTGAAATTTGCATTGGCTGAAAAAAAGACCAACGTTGGAAAAAAAAAAAGGGCCCACTTTCATCTGGATAATGCACCATCCCACACATTTGCGATAGAAATGAAGAAAGTGCATGAATTGTGTTTTGAATTGGTTCCTCATCCATCCTATTCACTAGACTTAGTCCCAATTAACTTCTCCTCATTGCCTAACTTGGAACTTTATCTTGCTGGGAAGAAATTTTCGTCAGATGTGGAAGTGATGGTTGCAGTCAACCAGTATTTTACAGAGTTTGACAGACTATATTTTTCCGATGGTATGAAAAAGCTAGAAGATTGCTGGACTAAGTGTGTATCCCTTAAAGGAGATGTTTTCAAGAAGGAAAGTGAGTTTTTTATTAAACAAATATTTTTTGTTGTTTTATTACCTGGCTTATTAAACCATCGTCACACTGTTAGCCTTGGAATACCTATGAAACTCATATAGCTAATCAATCCCATGGTCATGCTCAAGGGCACCTATACCCAGGAGCAAGGGGAAGCTACATCCCTTCACCCTCCCCTCCCCCCCCCCCCCCCCCAAAGCATGAATGCTGAATAGTTGCCATTCATTTTCCAAAATGCTAAAAATACTGCATACCCCATGGTAAAGACCCCCCCCCCCTCCCCTCTCTCCCTCCACAAGCTACCGTATGAGTGCTCATGGTCATGTTTATTATTGTTGGCTCCGTACTATGTGTGTGTCCATGTTTGTATACGTGCATACACAAGTTTATTGTCTTGTCGGTTTCTTTTTTAATTTGATGTTCTATTTCTTTTGTCTGCAGTTGGCACATAACAGTGAGTGACATTTTGTCATTGAAGGTGATTATAAAAGTGAATGAAAGCTATAGTATGTGCAATTGGTAGGTAGCATACTACTGACAGGAAACAAATGCTTCATTTACTTAACACCTTTATCCAATATTAGGAATTATTGTCAATTTGATATCATTCCCACCCGTCTCCCATTGAAAAAATTCAAAAGTTTCATTACAGATAATCCTTAAAAGGTGATGAACAATCCTGTTTTCAGCATTCAACAAATGTAATTACTAGTACATTATTTTTGCATCAAACATTATTAATTAATATTTACTAACCTTACTTGAATTATTAGATAAAGGAAGATTAAGGAAAGTTCTGAAATGTATAGATTTGTTTAGATCTTGAGTCGTACGGAAGTAATATGTAGCATTTCTGAACAATATTAAGGTCTTATAGGGGAGGTACCTCCCCCCATGAACCATGGACCTTGCCGTTGGTGGGGACGCTTGCGTGCCTCAACGATACAGATAGTAGGTGCAACCACAACGGAGGGGTATCTGTTGAGAGGCCAGACAAACATACGGTTCCTGAAGAGGGGCAGCAGCCTTTTCAGTAGTTGCAGGGGCAACAGTCTGGATGATTGACTGAGCTGGCCTTGTAACACTAACCAAAACGGCCTTGCTGTTGTGGTACTGCGAACGGCTGAAAGCAAGGGGAAACTACAGCCGTAATTTTTCCCGAGGGCATGCAGCTTTACTGTATGGTTAAATGATGAAGGTGTCCTCTTGGGTAAAATATTCCGGAGGTAAAATAGTCCCCCATTCGGATCTCCAGGCGGGGACTACTCAAGAGGATATCGTTATCAGGAGAAAGAAAACTGGCATTCTACGGATCGGAGCATGGAATGTCAGATCCCTTAATCGGGCAGGTAGGTTAGAAAAGTTAAAAAGGGAAATGGATAGGTTAAAGTTAGATATAGTGGGAATTAGTGAAGTTCAGTGGCAGGAGGAACAAGACTTTTGGTCAGGTGAATACAGGGTTATAAATACAAAATCAAATAGGGGTAATGCAGGAGTAGGTTTAGTAATGAATGAAAAAAATAGGAGTATAGGTAAGCTACTATAAACAGCATAGTGAACGCATTATTGTGGCCAAGATAGACACGAAGCCCATGTCTACTACAGTAGTACAAGTTTATATGCCAACTACCTCTGCAGATGACGAAGAAATTGAAGAAATGTATGATGATATAAAAGAAATTATTCAGGTAGTGAAGGGAGACAAAAATTTAATAGTCATGGGTGGCTGGAATTCGACAGTAGGAAAAGGGAAAGAAGGAAACATAGTAGGTGAATATGGATTGGGGCTAAGAAATGAAAGAGGAAGCCGTCTGGTAGAATTTTGCACAGAGCATAACTTAATCACAGCTAACACTTGGTTCAAGAATCATACAAGAAGGTTGTATACATGGAAGAATCCTGGAGACATTAAAAAGTATCAGATAGATTATATAATGGTAAGACAGAGATTTAGCAACCAGGTTTTAAATTGTAGGACATTTCCAGGGGCAGATGTGGACTCTGACTACAATCTAAATCTATTGGTTATGAACTGTAGATTAAAACTGAAGAAATTGCAAAAAGGTGGGAATTTAAGGAGATGGGACATGGATAAACTGACTAAACCAGAGGTTGTACAGAGTTTCAGGGACAGCGTAAGGGAACAATTGACAGGAATGGGGGAAAGAAATACAGTAGAAGACGAATGGGTAGCTATGAGGGATGAAGTAGTGAAGGCAGCAGAGGATCAAGTAGGTAAAAAGACGAGGGCTAGTAGAAATCCTTGGGTAACAGAAGAAATATTGAATTTAATTGATGAAAGGAGAAAATATAAAAATGCAGTAAATGAAGCAGGCAAAAAGGAATACAAACGTCTCAAAAATGAGATCGACAGGAAGTGCAAAATGGCTAAGTAGGGATGGCTAGAGGACAAATAGTAAGGATGTAGAGGCTTATCTCACTAGGGGTAAGATAGATACAGGCTACAGGAAAATTAAAGAGACCTTTGGAGAAAAGAGAGCCACTTGTATGAATATCAAGAGCTCAAATGGAAACCCAGTTCTAAGCAAAGAGGGGAAAGCAGAAAGGTGGAAGGAGTATATAGTGGGTCTATACAAGGGCGATGTACTTGAGGACAATATTATGGAAATGGAAGAGGATGTAGATGAAGATGAAATGGGAGATATGATACTGCGTGAAGAGTTTGACAGAGCACTGAAAGACCTGAGTCGAAACAAGGCCCCAGGAGTAGACAACATTCCATTAGAACTACTGACTGCCTTGAGAGAGCCAGTCCTGTCAAAACTCTACCATCTGGTGAGCTAGATGTACGAGACAGGCGAAATGCCCTCAGACTTCAAGAAGAATATAATAATTCCAATCCCAAAGAAAGCAGGTGTTGACAGATGTGAAAATTACCAAACTATCAGTTTAATAAGACACAGCTGCAAAATACTAATGCGAATTATTTACAGACGAATGGAAAAACTGGTAGAAGCCGACCTCGGGGAAGATCAGTTTGGATTCCGTAGAAATGTTGGAACACGTGAGGCAATACTGACCTTACGACTTATCTTAGAAGAAATATTAAGGAAAGGCAAACCTAGCATTTGTAGACTTAGAGAAAGCTTTTGACTATGTTGACTGGAATACTCTCTTTCAAATTCTAAAGGCGGCAGGGGTAAAATACAGTCAGCGAAAGTCTATTTACAATTTGCACAGGTAGCCTCTCCCCGATGTTATTCAATCTGTATATTGAGCAAGCAGTAAAGGAAACAAAAGAAAAATTCGGAGAAGGAATTAAAATCCATGGAGAAGAAATAAAAACTTTGAGGTTTGCTGATGACATTTTAATTCTGTCAGAGACAGCAAAGGACCTGGAGGAGCAGTTGAACGGAATCGACAGTCTTCAAAGGAGGATATAAGATGAACATCAACAAAAGCAAAAAAAGGTATAATAGAATTTAGTCAAATTAAATCGGGTGATGCTGAGGGAATTAGATTAGGAAATGAGACACTTAAAGTAGTAAAGGAGGTTTGCTATTTGGGGAGCAAAATAACTGATGATGGTAGAAGTAGAGAGGATATAAAATGTAGACTGGCAATGGCAAGGAAAGCGTTTCTGAAGAAGAGAAATTTGTTAACATCGAGTATAGATTTAAGTGTCAGGAAGTCGTTTCTGAAAGTATTTGTATGGAGTGTAGCCATGTATGGAAGTGAAACAAGGACAATAGTTAGTTTGGACAAGAAGAGAATAGAACCTTTCGAAATGTGGTGCTACAGAAGGATGTTGAAGATTAGGTGGGTGGATCACATAACTAATGAGGAGGTATTGAATAGGATTGGGGAGAAGAGAAGTTTGTGGCACAACTTGACTAGAATAAGGGATCGGTTTGTAGGGCATGTCCTGAGGCATCAAGGGATCACAAATTTAGCATTGGAGGGCAGTGTGGAGGTTAAAAATCGTAGAGGGAGACCAAGAGATCAATATACTAAACAGATTGAGAAGGATGTAGGTTGCAGTAGGTACTGGGAGATGAAGGAGCTTGCACAGGATAGATTAGCATGGAGAGCTACATCAAACCAGTCTCAGGACTGAAGACCACAACAACAACAGGGGAGGTATATTTCTACCAAAGACAGTGTCCCTGCCCAGTTGGAAAATCATGTGATGGAATAAAACTTGTTTAGTTGAGAAAACATTTGATATGATTATGATTAAATGAAATTGTTGTTTATTACATGGTAGTCAGCTCATACACTTCATAGTTGACTTCAGTGCTACAAAACATAGACTTGCCAAAGAGTATTTTCAGAGTTTTATTTTGCTGGCTAATCAGGATGTGTTCTGTTTCATTGATTTTTATGTGCATTTATGTTCTTGTCTGTTACATATATCGAAGTAAGTTCATGTGTGTAATTTCATAGAAGAATGTGTTGTCTATGTGTGTTATGCATAAATAGGATATGGACACTCATGAGATCATTTAACACCCTGATTGGTACAACCACATGCAGTATGTATCTCTTTTGTGTATTCATGTGATTCTTGACTTTCTTTATTAAACATTATATTATTGTCATGTCCACCAATTTCAGGTGGCATCACACTTGAAAACAGCATATTCCCATCATCAGCAGTCAGATGGCCCTTCTCCAACTCGTGAAGTGCTGCTAATGCCACTAGGTACATCTGGATCAGTTTCTGGAACAAAAGTGCGACGCTCGGAGGTGACTCGGGTGCAGGAAGCAGTCAAGGCTGTGGCACTCTGCCATAACGTGACACCTGTGTGGGAGGAAGAACCAGAAGCAGTAGCTGGTAGCTCACTGGAAAGCCCTGTGTCAGTTGAGAGTCAGACAGAAGCAGATCAGCATTATTGGCAGAAGAATCAGCAGAGTTGTGTGTACCAGGCCTCTAGTCCAGATGAGGTAAAGGGAAATGAACTATTGAAACATCTTAAGTTGTAGTACACTGTGGCTCACAAACACAGTTGGAAGTTGCTCCTCATTGTATTTTATTAAGTCATGGGGAGAAACAATTGTCCAGAATATTTCTATCTTTACAGAAATGTTACTTGGTTGAGACTATAAGGTTTCATGAGTGTAACTTGCCAAGAAAGTCTACTGTGCTTGATAAGTCATATTTTATTGACACAAGTTTCCGGTACTAGTGTTGTCTTATGGTGTATTCAGACGTGTAACAACTTAACTTCATCAGAGACCATTAGCAAAGTATTGTATGTGTATTGCATATTGAACACAAAAATATCTTAATAGGTGCATGGGATATCAATTTTGTACATACTTATTTTTAAAAGGAACTGAATTTTACGTGAGATGTACGTTCTTCCAGTGGATCTTGGCCAGTAACAATCAGGTATGCATGTCATGAGCCAAGGGATTTCGAGCTTGAAGCCGGCAAAAACTGTATTCAGAACATTGCAAATGCCCTCAGGTGTTTCAGTTTTCTTTGTAAGACATGATGGAGGAACATTGTGTGCATGTTAAAAACTGGGGATCTTTACCTGTTTTGTGGACAGATACATACTGCTTTTCCATTTTATTTACTAAAAAGAGAAGAAAGAAGATTAACTTCATAGTCATGAATGTGCTCAAGGGAAGCTCGAATTAGTGAGCAACTTCTGGGAAGTCTGTTGCCTCCCATTTAGACTTGCCATGCATACAGGGCTCTATTTTGAGTTGATTCTTTCATTTACATAGATTCTCATAATGTTTTCAGACAATTCCTGCAGATTAGGAGAGTAACACCATCTACTTAAAAACAAAAGGAAACAGCCTTTTTATGTGACACATCAGAAGTAACTATAGTGTAATACAGAAAATAGAAAGTTTCTGAGAATAGTTTTCCTTGTTGTCAAACGGGAAGTGCTACCACCTGTTTACATACATAAAGTTGTACAAAATATAGTAGGAATCATGAAATCAGCTGATTAGTTAATAGTTGGACAGCCCAAATGTGTAAGAATCAAGAAAGGTGGGAGTGTTTCTGTGTTTGGTAGGAGTGATAGACAGGCCATATGTAGAGCTGATTAACAGCTCTGAACCTTTTATTCAGACCCTTGTAAGTAAGTCTGATGTTTAAACTGAAGACAACAGTCAGAAAGCTAAAATACTAAATTCCACATATAAAAACAGAATATTACTGTACCACATTCAATTTGTGCATAGATCCACAGGTGAGTGATACTTAACACTTAGATAGGAACATCATTTTATAGTGTATTCTTGGGAATGTCTGCCTTGGAGGTGGATAGGGAGTTTTAATGTCTGCCTGCCAGGCGAATATTACCTTTTTCTGATGTATATTAAGCCATTGTTGAACACTGGGATATATCTGAAAATTTAAAATGGAATTAAATACATGTTGAAATTCAAAGATTTTAATTTAATCAAACAATGGAAAATCCAGGATGGAATGTAACAATACTGGAGAAGGAAAGTTGCTACTCACCATATAGCGGAGGTGCTGAACCGTGATAGGCACAATAAAAAGATTCACACACTCATAGCTTTCGGCCATTAAGGCCTTTGTAAGCAGTACACACACACACACACACACACAAGCGCAACTTGCACACACACATCTGCAGTCTCAGAGAGCTGAAACTACACTCTCTGAGACTGCAGTGTGTGTGTGTGTGTGTGTGTGTGTGTGTGTGTGTGTGTGTGTGTCTACTGCTGACAAAGGCCTTAATGGCCAAAAGCTATGAGTGTGTGAATCTTTTTATTGTATCTATCGCGGCTCAGCATCTCCGCTATATAAAGATTTTAATTTTTTATTCAATTTCAGAAGGAAAATCCATCAGCCTCAAACAAAGTTTTGTCACTAATTTTAGCTATACAGAAATAATGAACAGTTACTTAGATAGTTCTGAGATAAATTAACAGAGTAATTTGGAACACGTAGTGAACTTGAAGCGTCACATTCCACGTTTGTAGTATCTGGCACATTATGATCAGAATTGAGATTGCTCTTTTATTTTCAGCTTGTTCATGCTGATTTTAGTAATAATAGTTGCAGTCTCTTCATGTAAAATATTCTCAACCAGTTCATTTTCGGATATTGTGGCCTGTGTAGTGTCCTACCATTGACAGATCGCTTTCGTCAGGAACATATAAATCGCTGTAGAGTCAGGGTCTTCAGAAAAAATCTCCTCCAGCATATGCATAATTCATCTGTTTCTGTTAGAGACATTTGCAGATATTTTTCCAGCCATTACACGTTAAACAAGCAGCATGAGTTAGGAAACAATAGATGCTAGGAATTCCTTGTTGACTGTAATTAATGAAGAGTTGTAAAAAGAGAACCTGCCTAACTTTATAAACTAGCAAGTAACCAAGAAACAATAGCAAAATGAATGAGTCACAATAAATCAAATCAAAATATAGATTGTAAAGTACATGCCTAGATATAGAAAATATTTCAAACAAGTAATATTGTAATTTATAAAGAAAGAGAACCATGCTAAAAAGAACTGAAACTGCACTTAAATATAAGTAATTTGGTAGCTGTGATTTTATTAACAAAGTTATTCACTCCAAATTCCTCTAAACAAACTCACTCTAGCATAAATTAACCTGTATTGTAATAAGGTAATTAAAAATGTCATGTAAAAGAACTTAAAGAAATAATTGGATTATCTGCCTGTGAGGCACAATAGTGCGAGTTCATGAACATCAGTCTGGGGGGGGGGGGGGGGGGGGGGAATATTTGCTCTTACCTGAAACATCTGCCCGTGAAGTGGTGTGGGTCTGGAATGGAAACAAGTTTTGTTCAATAAATTGGCATGACGATGCACAAGACCTTCACTGCAATATGACAAAATACCAAATGAGACTCTTGTAACTGGCTACAACCATAGGGCTATTTTCAGTGTCGGTAGAGGAAAAAATGTAAACCATATCTATCTGTCTGTCTGATGGATGTTCCATTCTAAGTGTTAAATAGAGGATACCAGTAATGAAAACCAGTTAAGACTTACAGAAAATGAAAGCACTATACCCCAGTGGAATTTGTGTTGGATGTTATGCTTAATATACCATGAATCCTAGAAAATACATATCTGCCTTATATACAGGGTGCTCAGAAATAGACTGAAAAGCTTGCAAGGATGTTGATGGGTAGGATGGTGCTGAGAAATAATGATGAAGAAAAAAAAGTTTGATATGTCATGCTGTTTACTAGTTAATTAGAATTGAAGTTAGCCAATTAGGCCATTGCACATGCAATTTCAAGTGACCCACCAGATGCAATTAGTATCGGTTGTTCTAATTGCATAAATCGGTTGTTCTAATTGCATAAATGATAGCACTCGAGACTGCTCAGCCTTTTGCTTGGTTTTGATCCTTCCTACTGTCCCATGTCCAATTTTTGTATTGCTATCTTGTTCACTTTTGGAAAGCAAACGAAGAATGTGTGGTGACACTGTCTCTGGCAGGCTACTTGAATTTGCATGCACAACAGCTATCTTCACTGCTAATTAACACAGAAACAGCACAGTGTATTGTTTCTCTCTCTCTCTCTCTCTCTCTCTCTCTCTCTCTCAACAGTTATTTCTTAGCACAACCTACACTGCGACACCCTTATAAACTATTTATACTGATTCTGACCACCCTATATATACAGTGAAACCCTGCTTTTACACTTTTCAAATGAGTTAAAAAAGTGGTGTAGAATGTGGGAAATAATGTCTTAAGCATCCCCACTTGCATTTTTGCACGTTGTTTGATATATGTACATAATAGTCAGCAAAATACTTGTCAGGGACTTGTTTATTATCTAATTATGATTTACTGTTCAATAAAACCACTGATATAACTAGAACTGGTAACTGTCTGGGAAGTTCAAACTTTTGACTTTATTTCGTACATCATAATTGATGTTATTGGAAAGCTTGCTGCTGTCATTCATTATGTAAATAATGAAACACTGCACCAGTTAACATATCTTTTCAACCTTAGCATATAACACGTTTTGAGAATTTATTGTTGTTGTCAAGTATAAATGTTTTGTGTGGTGTTTGCATATGTATTGTTCTGCGTTTCCTGTACTGTGATCATCTTTTTGAGGTTATCAGATACCGTGTCTTCTCAGTTACGTAGAAAATGACACACAGGCAAACTATGACTCACATTATTTTTGAAACATCGCAGAGAATACTTACGTAAATATTTAAACTTGGCAACGAGAATAAATTCTCGAAACACGTCTTGCTAAGCATGAAACAGATGTAATTGATGCTGTGTTAAAAACCAAAAACATTTGAGTGATGCAAAGTGATCAAAACTAGCAAGTGGCCAAACAACGAGACACACTAAATACGGTTTGAACAACACAAAGGTGCCAAGATGATAACAAAAATCACGAAGCTTCTCATGCGCAGTAGAGACTGTTTGGAATTAGTGGTGACTGGTCATGATGCCTTTATTATTCAAACAAAGCTATTTACTCCCTACACCCATCACACCGAGTAGTCGAGTAGCACTTGGCAGCAGCAGCAGCAAATAAACTCACGGATTGTTCAGTCTTTTACCAGTTCAGATCTGCTGAGTAGAAGGTCCTGGTGTCAAGAGACATTACCACTAATGTTCGTAAACATTGGGTGACAGCCAGCGTCATTTACATCAGCTACATCAGTTCTTTTCTCCATGAAAATTCGTTCATAAAGCATAAATCACAGGAAAATTATAAAAATGTTAACTCAAAATCAGGTGTAAATTAACATTGTGAACATAGGAAATTTGATGGGACCAGCCCCCCCCCCCCCCCCTCCCAAACACACGCACAGACATTACAATTTACGGGTTGTAGAAGTCAAATTGAGGATAAAATTGTGTCTGGAAATTTCATCCAACAACGCTACTGAATGTCGAAGTTATAGGGGCTGGCGGCTGTCACTAAGCCACCTATTCGGCAGCAAACATGACCTTGTATGTTTACTGATCATAGGCAGAGCATCTCACAGTGGTGTTGTTATCCAGAGATTGAACTGATTGCCACATTGTCAGTGGAGAAGATGGAGCTAGCTGCTGCGTAGACAAGCCTTGTCTCCTATGAATGTGATGGTCTGTTGCCTCTGTGATGGTTTGGGGCACAGGTTTCTATCTGCAGTTTATTTTTCTCCTGGTACCCTGTAAAATCTCCAATGTTTTTTGTGCACAGGAGACGAATAAACTGTGTATGGAAACATGTGTTCAAAACAATCATCCTCCGAGGCAGCAGGGCATCCCATTTACAGGAGATACAGCCTGTGTATGCAGAAGCCAGCTCCATCTTCTCAAACGGTGATTATGGCAGTCAGGTGCAATCGCTGAATAACATGACATTACTGGTGTAATGAGTGAATGCTCCCTTTAAATACTGATAATTACATAACACCCATAACAAAGAGAAAGAACTCAGGTTATTATTGTAATGATGAACTTTTGGAGTCCAAAAAATTGTTTAAAAATTTAGGGATAACACTTCAGAGTGATATGAAAAGAATGAATATGTAAAATCAGTTGTTGAAAGGGAATGAAGTGTTAGATTGTTGGGGGTGGGGTGGGGGGCAGCTTCTGAAGAAGTGTATTGCAACTACACACTGATGCATGTATGACAAATTCTCAGTTACTTCTCTGTTATTTCGATTCTTGTCAAGTATGCATAACTGCAGATATCAAACAAATGCAGAGACATGCTGTTGGGATCTTAACTGACTAGTGTAGTCCATACAGTAGTCTAACCGAGAAGCTCAATAGTTGGTGGATCCTGTTGTGCTGCCTCCAGAGGTATCTTGTATAAGGCTTGTGAGAGTAAGAGAGATTAGAGAACATTCTCTCACCCCATACACAAGTGTAACAGAACAGAAAATCACTAATAGTAAAATGTCACTAATATTCACTATCTCAAACACAAGTGATGTGTTATTGAAATTGTGTTCGCAACATACAAACTTCCCGAAGTGTATAGATGAAATGAAAATACACATAATGAAGTTCTCAAAGTAAATACAGTATTTTAAACACAGAAACCATTATTTTTTTCTCAGCACAGCTACAGCCAACTGTTCCAACTGATGCTGCCATGAATTTGTATAGCTGAAAGTGCACTTACCAGTGATAGTCCTTCAGAAAAATGTGTTGACTGCAGATAAGAGTATTCCATATCATAGTTCGTAGTTCAAGCACAACTGGTCAACTGAAAGGAGTCAGCTATGTTGTTTGCAGTTACAAAATCACCAGAATCTGCACTGAAGGAAATATAAGTAAAAAACCTCCTCAATCACCTACCTTGTTAACTGCTCCCTTGTCTTAATGAAAATGTGAAAGGATCAAATAAAATATCTTTGATTATATGGTTCCAAATATGGGGGAACTAATGTTGACTGGAATACTCTCTTTCAAATTCTGAAGGTGGCAGGGGTGAAATACTGGGAGCGAAAGGCTATTTACAATTTGTACAGAAACCGGATGACAGTCATAAGTGTCTAGGGGCATGAAAGGGAAACAGTGGTTCGGAAGGGAGTGAGACAGGGTTGTAGCCTATCCCCGATGTTATTCTATCTGTGTACTGAGCAAGTGGTAAAGGAAACAATAGAAAAATTCGGAGTAGGAATTAAAATCCATGGAGAAGATATAAAAACTTTGAGGTTCGCCGATGACATTGTAATTCTGTCAGAGGCAGCAAAGGACCTGGAAGAGCAGTTGAACCGAATGGATAGTTTCTTGAAAGGAGGATACAAGACAAATATCAACAGAAACAGAACGAGGATAATGGAATGTAGTAGAATTAAATCAGGTGATACTGAGGGAATTAGATTAGGAAATGAGACACTTAAAGTAGTAGATGGGTTTTGCTATTTGGGGAGCAAAATAACTGATGATGGTTGAAGTAGAGATGATATAAAATGTAGACTGTCAATGGCAAGGAAAGCGTTTCTGATGAAGAGAAATTTGTTAAAATTGAGTGTAGATTTAAAATGTCACCAAGTCTTTTCTGAAAGTATTTGTATGGAGTGTAGCCCTGTATGGAAGTGAAACATGGACAATAAATAGTTTAGACAAGACAAGTATAGAAGCTTTCAAAACGTGGTGCTACAGAAGAATGCTGAAGATTAGATGGGTACATCACATAACTAACAAGGAGGTACTGAACAGAATTGGGAAGAAGAGGAATTTGGGGCACACCTCTGCTAGAAGATGGGATCAGTTGGTAGCACATGTTCTAAGGGATTAAGGGATCACCAATTTAGTACTGGAGGGCAGCATAGAGGGAGACCAAGAGATTAATGCACTAAGCAGATTCAGAAGGTTGCAGTAGATAATTGGAGATGAAAAAGCTTGCACAGGATAGAGTAGCATGGAGATCTGCATCAAACCAGTCTCTCGACTGAAGACCACAACAACAACAGATTATAAATAATGAGGAAATTTCTAAAATGAGATACCTTCCCCGAGGTCGGCTTCTATCAGTTTTTACCTTTATCTGTAAAGAATTCGTGTTAGTAGCTGTGACTTATTAAACTCATAGTTTGGTAATTTTCACGCGTGTCAGCACTTGCCTTCTTTGAAATTGGAATTATTATATTCTGCTTGAAGTCTGAAGGTATTTTGCTTGTCTCGTACATCTTGCTCACCAGATGGAAGAGTTTTGTCATGGCTGGCTCTCTCAAGGCTATCAGTAGCTCTAATGGAATGTTGTCTACTCCCAGGGCTGTGTTTCAACTTAGGTCTTCCAGTGCTCTGTCAGATTCTTCATGCAGTATCATATCTCCCATTTCATCTTCACCTACGTCCTCTTCCATTTCAACAATATTGCCCTCAAGTACATCGCCCTTGTATAGACCCTCTATATACTCCTTCCACCTTTCTGCTTTCCCTTCCTTGCTTAGCTCTGGTTTTCCATCTGAGTTCTTGATATTCATACAAGTGGTTCTCTTTTCTCCAAAGGTCTCTTTAATTTTCCTGTAGGCAGTACCTATCTTACCCCTAATGATATATTCCTCTACATCCTTACATTTGTCCTCTAGCCATTTTGCACTGCCTGTCGATCTCATTTTTGAGACGTTGGTACTCCTTTTTGCCTGTTTCTTGTCTTGCATTTTTGTATTTTCTCCTTTCGTCAATTAAATTCAGTATCTCTACTGTGACCTAAGGATTTGTACTAGCCCTTGTCTTTCTACCTACTTGATCATCTTCTATATTTCATCTCTCAAAGCTACCCATTCTGCTTTGTCTGAAATTCTCTACAAGCTCTGGTTCTTTCAGTTTATCCCGGTCCCATCTCCTTAAATTCCCACCTTTTTGCAGTTTCTTCAGTTTTAATCTACAGTTCATAACCAATAGATTGTGGACAGAGTCCACATCTGCCCCTGGAAAAGTCTTACAATTTAAAACCTGGTTCCTAAATCTCTGCCTTACCATTATATAATCTATCTGAAACCTTCAAGTGTCTCCAGGCCTCTTCCACGTACATAACCTGCTTTCATGATTCTTAAACCAAGTGTTAGCTGTGATTAAGTTGTACTCTGTGCAAAATTCTACCAGGCGGCTTCCTCTTTCATTCCTTACCCCCATTCCATACTCACCTACTACTTTTCCTTCTCTTCTTTTTCCTACTATCAAATTCCAGTCCCCCATGACTATTAAATGTTCATTTCCCTTCACTGTCTTAATAATTTCTTTTGTCTCATCATACCTTTCTTCAATCTCTTTGTCATCTGTGGAGCTAGTTGGTTTATAATCTTGTACTACTGTGGTAGGCATGGGCTTCGTGTCTATCTTGACTACAATAATGCGTTCACTATGCTGTTCATATCAGCTTACCCGTACTCCTATTTTTTTATTCATTATTTAACTTACTCCTGCATTACCACTATTTGATTTTGTATTTACAACCCTGTATTCACCTGACCAGAAGTCTTGTTTCTTCTGCCACTGAACTTCACAAATTCCCACTATATCTAACTTTAACATATCCATTTCCTTTTTAAATTTTCAAACCTACCTGCCCAGCTAAGGGATCTGACATTCCCTGCTCTAATCTGTAGAACGCATTTTCTTTCTCCTGATAACGGCGTCCTTGTGTGTAGTCCACACCCGGAGATCCAAATTGGGGACTATTTTATATCCGGAATATTTTACCCAAGAGGACGCCATCATCATTTAATCACACAGTAAAGCTGCATGCCCTCGGGAAAAATTACGGCTGCAGTTTCCCCTTGCTTTCAGTCGTTTGCAGTACCAGCATAGCAAATCTGTTTTGGTTAATGTTACAAGGGCAGATCAGTCAATCATCCAGACTGTTGCCCCTCTAACTACTGAAAAGGCTGCTGCCCTTCTTCACGAACCGCACATTTGTCTGGCTTCTCAACAGATACCCCTCAATTGTGGGTGCACCTGCTGTACAGCTGTCTCTATCGCTGAGGTACGCAGGCCTCCCCACCAACGGCAAAGTCCATAAATCATGGAGGGGGTGGGGGAGAATTTATAATCTATGATGACTTTAATGCACAGAGCATGCTTTGCCTCTATATATACAGGGACCAATTTTAGAGACCTGCATTCAATAAGAAGAACTGTATCTTTTGAACACAGAGCAGATGATATGCAGACACATGCCACTCTGAATAGTACCTAATAGGAAACTTCCAGAATAGGTGCTCTGCAATTTTTCCACTAAATACAAAGTTGTATGTAAGATTGTGAATTCCAGATGTGATTCTTTGAGTATCAATAATATCAGTACCACAGTATCCTTCAAATATGGGCTGATGTAAAGCAAGTCTGCTGATGAGCAACTCAACAGTGAAAGTGGTTTGAGATTTATACAAGTGTCATTCAACAATTGGATAAATAGGTCCACAGCAAAAACATTTTATTAAATCAGTACAATTTTTTTTTTTGTACTTCTCCACTGATCCCCTTAAATTTTTATGCTCTTAGATTGAATTTTCTCCTTTTCAGAAATGAGAGAGAGTGATCTATTTTACATGGTAAAAGAACTTTCTAAAGCTAAGATCGCATGAATGTATGTTTATTTACAACAACCGGTTTCGACAGACTTCGCTGTCATTTCCAGGTCTTCAAAATTTTTGTTATAAAACACGTTTGTTGTGAGATGGAACTTGCACCAAGTTGCCATGTTAGTGGATAAAATATAGCACATCATACAAAGATTTGCGAGTAATACAATGGTTTACAGTCCCAAAGCACCTTGTGTACAAGACCATGTTAGCATATATAGTACTCACACATGGTTGTTGCATCCGAAAAATCACCATGTACAATAAAATGCACACGGTTCACACAACTAGTGCCTCACTTAGTGAACTCACCTGCTACACAACTGGCAGGTCAGAAAGGACAGGAGGAGTACTCCTGTGAAGATTTTTTACACTCCTGCAGCCGACAAACATCTGAATTGTCTCTGCCACCCAGAAATGCTCCAAGAAATCAAACAAGGACAGATGGTCTTCTCCTGCACTGACTCGGAGATGCTCTTCAGTGGTGTCACCATCTGATACCCTCAGCTGGTTGACCTCAATGTCACCAGTGTGCACCACCAACTGTATTTCTGCCCTGGACTCCGCAGACTGACCGAGGGAGAATGCCGACGCCCTTCTAGATCTTGCTGGATCCTCCACTAACATGCCAACTTGGTGCAAGTTCCATCTCACAACAAACATGTTTTATAACAAAAATTTTGAAGACCTCAAAATGACAGTGAAGTCTGTCGAAACCGGTTGTTGAAAATAAACATACATTTATGCGCTCTTAGCTTTAGAAAGTTCTTTTACCATGTAAAATATATCGGTCTCTCTCACTTCTGAAAGGAAGAGAGTCTTTGAAGGCTGGCACTTGGCAGCCAACGAGGGGACACCCCTTTCCTCATCATGAGTCTCTTCCAATGGAATGTTCACAGCTTTCGATCCAACAATGAGGAATTATGGCTGCTCTTGGAATCACAGCGTCCACTTGTTCTCTGCCTCCAGGAACAAAATTGTGTTGTCAAGACCACTTTGACCTGTCACATTTCTTTCTGGTCCGCTTTGACCTTCCCCTCCAAGGACAGCATTCAATCTCGTTGGGGGGAGTCATGCTGTTCATCTGGGATGACATTCATAGTTACACCATATCACTGAACACCTGGCTGCAAGCTGTTGTAGTCCGCATTTTTATTCCTCACTTCACCTTTTCCATTTGTACCGTTCACGTCCCTCTGTCATTCTCTGTCACCAGGGCAGACTTCCTCCAACTTTCTGGGCAACTCCCTCACCTCTTTTTGCTGTTCAGTGACTTTAATGTGCACCATTCCCTTTGGGGCTCTCCCAGAACCTGTCAGAGGTGCCCTCTTGGCTGACCTTTGCAATCATCTCAACCTCATCTGCCTTAGCAAGGAGTACTCACATTCCTTTCAGACTCCATGCACACCTGTTCTCATCTGGACCTCTCATTCTGCACTACCCAACTTGCCTGTTGTCTTTAGTGGCCCATTCTCTCTCACTTATAATCGTGTGACCATTTCCCATTTGCTATCCAATTGCTGACTCCTACCCAACCTAAGTGCAAACCCAAATTGCAGCCTTCCAAGACCAACTGGAGGCTTTACTTCTCCCTGGCAACCTTCGACAAACAATATTTCCCCAGTTGTGACGACCAGATAGTATACATTACCAACGGTATCCATACCTCCGCGGAATTTTCAACTTTATTTACCACACTGTGTCCCGGTCCATTGGTGGAATGAGGTGTGCTGCGACACAGTTTGCATGTGGAGAAGTGCTCTCCGTGTTTTTTAACCATCATTCTATGGCGCCAAACTATATTGATTATAAACAGTTGCGTGCACAGTGTCCTCGCATTCTTTGGGATAGCAAAAAAGATAGCTATTTTTCATTCACTGGTTCTTTTAACAGTTCCACTCCCTCTTTGGTCATGTGGGCCAACCTTCAAGAGCTCTCTGGGACCAAGATCCATTCTCCAATTTCCAGCCTTTCAGTAGCAGACAATGTCGTAGTGGACACTATTGCTATCTCCAACACCTTGAGCTGTCATTTTGTGGAGATTTCAGGCTTCCCATTGTCACCCAGCCTTCCTCCATCAGAAATGAGTGGAGGCAGATTGGGCAATACCCTTCTCTTCTCAGAATTGTGAGTGCTACTATGTCGCATTTACTATGAGGGAGCTAGATCACACTCTCACTTCATCCCTATTCTTCGTCCCAGGGTCAGGTGATGTTCACATTGAGCTGTTGCATCTTCCTCTGGTGGGCAAGCACTTCCTGCTTCATACATACAATCAAATCTGGGCAGAGGGCACATTTTCCGGATGTTGGTGTGAAGCCAGTGTCATACCCATACGTAACCCCAGTAAGGACAAACACCTTCCTTCTAACTACCTCCTCATTTCTCTCACCAGCTGTGTTTTCAAGGTGATGGATCATATGATTCATGCCTGGCTGGTATGGAGGCTACAGTCTCGCAATATACTAACCACTACACAGTGTGGATTTTGAGGGTGCCATTCTGCAGTTGACCATCCGTCATTTCGTCTACCCATGTCATGAATGGTTTTCTGCGAAGATTCCAGACTTTGACCATGTTTTTCAATTTGGAGGAAGCCTGCTGGAGGATTGGTATCCTCAGTACTCTCTACATGTGGCGCTTCAGTTTCCTTCAGGAATTTTTAAAAATTGAGCATTCAAGGTATGTGTGGGTTCTGCCTTGTCGGACACCTTTATCCAGGAAAACTGTGTGCCTCAGGGTTCTGTCCTAAGCATTGTCCTCCTTGGTGTTGCCATTAACCCTATTATGACCTGTCTCCCACTGGGCATGTGCGGCCCCTCTTTCATTGACCATTTTGCCATCTGTTGCACATGGACTTGTCTCCTTGAGCGGCATCGTCAGCAACGTCATGACCATCTTTACTCATGGAGCATAGACAATGGCTTTTGTTTTTCCACTGACAAAACTGTTTGTTTGAATTTCTGGAAGCACAATTGGTTTCTTCCACTGTCTGTACATCTTGGTCCTGTTGCTCTTTCGTTTGTTGAAAGTACAAAATTCTTGGGGCTCGTACTTGATAGGAAACTTTCTTGGTCCTCCCACATGCCTTATCTGGCAGTGTGCTGTATGCGGTCCCTCAATGCCCTACATGTCCTCAGTAGTACTTAGTAGGCAGCAGATCAAACCACCTTCCTCCCTTTGTACCAGTACTTTGTCCTTTCAAAAATAGACTATGGGTGTTTCGTTTATGCATCTGCATACCCATCCCCTTTACGCCATCTCAGTACTGTCCACCACCGTGGTATCTGTTTGGCCGCTGATGCCTATTACACTAGCCCATTTGAGAGTCTGTATCTAGAAGCTGCTGAACTACTGTTGTCCTACTGTCGTGACTTTATCCTTAGCAGATAGGCATGCCACTTGAATGCCATGCATGGCCACCCATCTTATGCCTCCTTCTTCGATGACTCCTTGGATCGCCAGTATGGGGTGCGTCCCTCTTCTCTGTTACCTCCTCAGCTCGCTTTCAGCCCGTGCTCCGAAAGTTTAACTTCACTCTACCTGCCACTTTCCCAATGGGTATGAACCTTCACCACCTTGGCTTCATGCAGCGGCCCTTGTTCACCTTGGCCTTCGTTCACTTCCTAAGGGCACTACTCCAGCCTTTCTCTATCACCTTCAGTTTCACGACCTTCACATGGAACTTCATGATAGTACCTTTGTGTACACTGATGGCTCTTGGACTGACTGTGGTGTTGGTTGTGCCTTCATCATTGGCATCTACATTTTTTGGTATCGGCTTCCTGAACACTGCTCAGTATTTATAGCAGAGCTCTTCACCCTGTTTCAGTCCACACAGTGCATCTGACAACACAAGCTTTTCAATTGTGTCATCTGCTCTGACCTTCTCTGTGCCCTTTGAAGCCTCTGTTTGCTGTACACTGTCCATCCCTTAATGCAATGATTCCAAGAAAGCTGTCACTTCCTCACTCCTGATGGAGCCACTGTGTTGTTTATGTGGGCTCCTGGTCATGTCGATGTGATGGGAAATGAGGTTTCTGCCAAGTCTGCAGTCTTGGTACCTCAGCCCACTAGTTCTTACATTCCCACCAATGATCTCTGTGTTGCTATCTGTCAGCATGTGGTGTCACTTTGGCATCACCGTTAGCCCTCCCTTCATGTGAACAAGCTCCAGGTTATTAAGTCTCTCCTGGTGGCTTGGACGATCACCTGTCTTTGTAGCTATCGCCATTTGTTGAGTGGTGCTCCCTCACAACTTTGTGCTCATTGTGCTCAATTTTTGATGGTCCGCCATTTCCTGACAGAATGCCACTTTTTTAGCCACTTATGTTCTCATTTGTGTTTGCTGTCTGAGTTATCATCTGTTTTAGTGCACAACCACATTTTAATTTGTATCCATTGTAACAATATAGTGAAGGACATCTAATTTTTAGTTCAGGACCTCTGTTTTTCCAAGGCATTTTTTATAAACATTTCGCCATGTCCCTGTTTTTAGCTGTCTTCTCTTCTGTCGATTGGGATTAACGTGTAGTCTTTTAACTCCTCTCTTTGTCTATATGTTTTACAGCTATGACATGGGTGCATATCACACTAGTTGTTTTTGTACCCTAAAACAAAACAAAACAACACGCAGCTGATATATTGGTTCAAGTCTCGCAGTTTATTAACAACTGCACAATGTAGATTTCAAGTATGCTGTTCTGCTGTTGATCCTCATGTCATGAATGGTTTTCTGCACAAATACCTGGCTGTTGCCGTGATTTTTTATTTGGGGAAAGCCTACAACACATGCTGTAGGACTGGTATCTTCCGTACACTCTACACGTGGGTCTTCCGACTTCACCTGCCCCATTTCATTCAAGAATTTTTAAGAGACAGAGTTTTCAAGGTCTGTGTTGTTTCTGCGTTGTCGGACACCTTCACCCAGGGAAACTGTGTGCCTCAGGGTTCTGTCCCAAACGTTGCCCTCTTTACTATAGCCATTAACCCTATTATGTCCTGTCTCCCACCAGGCATCTCTGGCATCCTTTTCGTTGATGACTTTGCAATCTAATGCAGTTCTCCACAGACACGTCTTCTTGAGCGGTGTCTTCAGCGATGTCTTGATTGCCTGTACTAATGACGATGGCTTTTGCTTTTCCACTGACATAACCATTTGTATTATGAATTTCTGTTGGTGCAATGGGTTTCTTCCACCATTGCCTATTGCTCTTCCATTCATTAAAACTATGAAATTCCTGGGGCTCATGCTCAGTAGGAAAATTTCTTGGCCCATCCATGTGTCTTACCTGGGCACCCACCATACCCAATCCCTCAGTGTCCTGTGTGTCCTAAGCGGCACTGTCTGGGTAACGAATCAGGCCACCCTTCCCCATTTGTCCCAATCATTTGTCCGTTCAAAACTAGACTGTGTGTGTTTCGTTTAGCATCTGCACGTACATCCATCTTGCAATGTCTCAATACAATATACTAACGTGGCATCCATTTGGCCACTGGCACCTTTTACAATAGCCTGGTTGAGAGTCCATAAGTAGAAGCTACCAACCCCCACTGTCATACAGACGTGATGTTCTCCTCAGCAGATACACTTGCCATTTGACTGCCATGTATGGCCAACCAGCCTATGTCTCCTATGATGGCTGCTTTGACCACCAGTATGAGGTGCATCCCTCTTCTCTGTTACCTCCTGGAGCTCACTTTTGGATGTTGCTCCAGCAGCTTAACTTCACACTACCTGCCACTTTGTCAACGTGTGTGAACCTTTCACCATCTTGACTTCATGCGATGGCCCATGTTCACCTTCATTCGCCCCTAAAGACACTACTCCAGACTCGCTCTATTGCTGTAAGTGTCTTGACCTTCGCACAGAACTTCGCAATAGTATTTTCATGTGTACTGATGGCTCTTGGACTGACTGACTGACTGGTGTCGGGTGTGCCTTCATCATTGGCACCAACAATTTTCGGTATCGGCTTCCAGAATACTGCTCAGTATTTACAGCGGAGCTCATCGCCCCGTATCAGGCCATGCAGTACATCCAGCGACAAAGGCTTTTCAATTGTATCATTCGCTCCAACTCTCTCAGTGACCTTGTATTTTGTGCACCATTCATCCCTTAGTGTAACTGGTCCAGGAAAGTTTTCACTCACTCACTCATGATAGAGCCGCTGTAATTTTTATTTGGGCCCCTGGTCACATCAGTCTGACACAAAACGAGGCCACTGACACTGCTGCCAAGGCTGCGGACCCTGTACCTCAGCCCGCTAGTTATTCCTTTCCCTGCGATGATCCCTGTGTTGCCATCTATCAGCAGCTTGTGTCACTTCAGCATCACCACTGGTCTTCCCTTCATGGGAAGAAGCTCTGGGGAATTAAACCTCTCCATGTGGGTTGACTGTCCTCCTCTCAGGCCCCTCCCCCCCCCCCCCTCCTCCATTTGCGGGTCCCAGGATTACAATAGGCCCGAGATATTCCTGCCTGTCATCAGAGGCGACTAAAAGGAGAGTCTCACATGTTTTGGCCTTTATGTGACGGTCCCATGTAGAGTTTGACCTCCATTTTTCCAAATCTTTCCAAAGAGCAAACCAATTGGGGAAGGGTGCCTTACATGGTGCATCATGTCCATCATGCCTTGAGATCTTCAGCCCACTCATTGTCGCTCTGCAGTCCAGCTCATTCTCCATCTCTTGGCCGAGGACACCTCCCCGGGTGCATTTTCCTCCACCCGCTTTTTGCGCCAATGATGAGCATGGACTTCTTTGCACCTCATATCCAGCATGGTAGCCAGTCTGTTGTGGTGGAGCCAGCGTGTACCCTGTTGGTTGTAGCCCCCTGACAACAGAGAGATCACTCTGCTGATGCCTGCGCCATTAACTCCCCATGTATGCCAAGGAGTAGATGCCCATCACCCTGGGGCATCAGGACTCTCGGCAAAGGCCATCCTGCCAGGTGGCTTTTGCCGCAGCTGAGTGGCACCTGTGGGGAGGCCCCTGGTTGGAGTGGGTGGCATCAGGGCGAATGATGCATGATGAAGTGTACCACATCATCACTTGCTGGTGATCAAACACCAGCAGTCTCAAAGCGTTCCAAGTCTCAGTACAATGCAAGAAAGTATGACCCTAAATCATTCCCGTCGCTGGCCACACAATGGATCGAACGCCAGGCTGAGGATGGCAGCGAACCTTATTCACCCCGGTACCTCGTATGTATGAGAACTGATGGGGACTCCTTTGTTTCGATGAAGCCACTGTTTTTTGTAGAGCATTTAGAGGACGAGTTTGGGGAGGTGGAGAGCTTGTCCAAAATGCAGTGTGGGTCAGTCTTGGTAAAAACAGCATCGTCTGCCTAGTCACGGGCTTTACTCGCTTGTAACAAGTTGGGGGATGTTTCTGTTACTATCACACCACATAAGAGCTTAAATACGATCCAGGATATTGTATTTCACAGGGACCTTCTTTTGCAGTCAGACAATGAGCTGGACGCCAATTTAGAGCGGCAAGGTGCTCATTTCGTCCGGCATGCCCATCGGGTCCGAGGGATAATCAGGTTGCCACTGGTACCTTCATCTTGGCCTATGTGACACCTTACCCGAGAAGGTCAAGGTAATGGTCTACCGCTGTGATGTCAATCCATATATCCCTCTCCCAATGTGGTGCTTTAAATGCTGGAAGTTCGGCCATATGTCTTCCCACTGTACTTCCAGCATCACATGTCGAGATTGTGGATGTTCATCACATCCCCGCCTCCCATCTGTGTCATCTGTGGAGAGCATCATTCACCTTGCTCACCAGACTGCAGAATTTTACAGAAAGAGAGAAAAATCATGGAATACAAGACACTCGACTGACCGACCTACACTTAGCCTAAGAGAAAATGTAAACGGCTACATCCTGTGGCTATGACCATCTTATACGCTGCCACTATGAGAACAGTTGTAGCCCCATCAGTTCCATGAATTCCTGTTGGCTCTCAGAGCCAGAAGGCTACACCTGCCCCCTTGATTGGGGGGGGGGGGGGGTACACTTCCCCCACTGTTGCTGCTGCACCACCTACCTCAGGAGCACTCTCCCCCCCTCCCCCAACCACCACCACCACCACCACCACCACCACCTCCCAACCATCGAGGACACCAGTCTTCACTTCCCAGCTGGAGAAGCACAAGTCTTCTTTGGGTCCTCTCGCCACGAAGGGGTCCCTTGGGTCACTCCCTTCCCAGGTTTCTGCTAGTGGGAAAGATGACATCCACCAGTGGCTGAAGTGCCCAAAAGCAGCTGGTCGCAAGGCTTCATGTTTATCCTCAGTCCCGGAGACTGAATCAGTGAAGCCCTCCCAGCCAGAGCAACCCAAGGAGCAGCGAAAAAAAGTCCAAAAAGAAGACCCCTAAGACCAAGTAAATTGTGGTGGCACCCACACCAACGCTACCTACAAGCTCTGCGTCTGGGGATAGGGTGAAGATTCTGGTGTCTGATGAGGACATAGAGCTCGCCAGACCCTCAGACACAATGGATATAGACTGCTCAAGCAATAAGTGAGTAGCAGCAAGTGACCCTGAGGCGTAAATTACCTCATCGAATGTTCCATGCCTTCCCAGTCTCGTGATGACATCATGCTCCAGTGGAATTGTGGCGGTTTTTTCCACCGCTTGGCTGAGCTACGGCAACTGTTGAGCTTTACACCTGCTTTCTGCATTGCCCTGTAAGAAACCTGGTTCCCAGCAATGCAGACACCTACCCTCCACGGCTATAAGGGATATTACAGGAACCGTAGAGACTACAATTGAGTGTCAGGTAGAGTTTGCGATTATGTCCTAAACTCAGTCCTGAAATGTAGTAGCTGCATTGACTGAACAATTCCCTAAACCGTTCCTACTAGTGGGAGATTTTAATGCCTATAACCCCTTGTGGGGTGGCACCGTCCTTACTGGCCGAGGCAGAGACTGTCTCAATTTGACCTCTGCCGTAGTCAGTTGATTAAACATCTCTCATCTGACTACAGCTGACATCTCCTCATCATCTTCAACCGGATCTGGTGCGATTGCGTCTTTCCATCACCAAAGTGGGAGAGCACAAACATTCCGATGCTTAAACCCGTAAAAACCTGCTTGATGTGGATAGCTATCGGCCCATCAGCCTTACCAACATTCTTTGTAAGCTGCTGGAACGTATGATGTGTCGGCATTTGGGATGGGTCCTGGAGTCACGTGGCCTACTGGCTCCATGTCAGGGCGGCTTCCGCCAGGGTCGCTCTACCACTGATAATCCTGTGTCCCTCGAGTCTGCCATCCGAAAAGCCTTTTCCAGAAGCCAACACCTGGTTGCCATCTTTTTTGATTTACGAAACGCGTATGACACGACCTGGCAACATCATATCCTTGCCACTTTATGCAATTGGGGTCTCTGAGGCTCGCTCCTGATTTTGATCTAAAATTCCCTGTCGCTTTGTACTTTCTGTGTCCAAGTTGGTGCCTCCCATAGTTCCCCCTATATCCAGGAGAATAGGGTCCAGCAGAGCTCTGTATTGAGTATGTCTATAGTTTTAGTGGCCATTAATGGTCCAGCAGCAGCAGCTGTAGGGCCGTCCGTCTCACCTTCTCTGTATGCCAACAACTTCTGCATTTCTTACTGCCCCACCAGTACTGGTGTTGCTGAGCGGCACCTACAGGGAGCCATCCACAAGGATCAGTCATGGGCTCTAGCCCACGGTTTCCAGTTTTTGGCTGCAAAGTCGGGTGTTATGCACTTCTGTCAGCGTTGTACCATTCATCCAGAACCAGAACTTTACCTTAATGACAATCCACTCACTGTAGTGGAGACATACCGATTCTTAGGAATGGTTTTCGGCACCCAATTGACTTGGCCTCCTCACCTCCATCAGCTTAAGCGAAAGTGCTGGCAGAACCCCAATGCCCTCTGCTGCCTGAGAAACACCAACTGGGGTGCAGATCGCACTATGCTGCTGCAGCTCTACAGAGCCCTTGTTCAATCCCACCTTGACTATGGGAGTCTGGTTTATGGTTCGGCGGCACCCTCACCATTGCATTTACTCAACCCAGTGCACCACTGTCCCATTCGCTTAGCGACAGTAGGTTGTAGGATGAGTCCGGTGAACAGTGTCCTGGTGGAGGCCGGAGTCCCTCCATTGCAGGTGAGGAGTGTGCAATTGCTCTCCAGTTATGTCGCACACATTCATAGTTCTCTTGTGCATCTGAATTACCATCTCCTTTTCCCGCCCATGGCGGTTCATCTCCCGCATCGGCGGCCCAGGTCAGGGCTTACAATTGCAGTTCGTGTGTGATCCCTTCTCTCCAAATTGGAGTCCTTGCCTTTACCACCTGTACTTGAGGTTCATTCACAAACACCTCCATGGTGTTCACGTAGGCTGCGGCTTCGCCTGGACCTTCCACATGGCCCTAGGGACTCAGTTAACCATGAGACTCTCCAATGTCACTTTCTCTCGATTGTCGACATTTAGCGGGGCCATGAAGTGGTTAACACAGATGGCTGATGGTCATGTTGACTTTGCCTATGTTCATGGAGGACATATAGAACAGTACTCCTTGCCAGATGGCTGTAGTGTTTTCACTGCAGATCTGGCGGCCATGTCTCGTGCTGTTGAGCACATCTGTTCATGCCCAGGTGAGTAATTTCTCCTGTGTACTGACTCCTTGAGGAGCCTACAAGCTATTGACCAGTGATACCCTCTTTATTCTTTGGTAGCGACCATCGAGGAGTCCATCTGTGCCCTGGAATGGTCCAGTCATTCAGTGGTGTTTGTTTGGACCCCAGGTCACGTCGGAATCCCAGGCAACAGACTTGCCGACAGGCTGGCCAAAGAGGCTATGCGGAAACCGCTTATGGAGATTGGCTTCTTTGAAACTGACGTGCGTTCAGTATTACACTGCAAGGTTTTGTGGCTTTGGGAGACGGAATGGCATAATCTCACAACAAGCTGTGTGCCATTAAGGAAACAACGAGTATGTGGAAGACTATGTGTGTCTCTTGCAGAGACTCTGTGGTTCTCTGGTTACCTCCTCCGTCGCGTGGACCCACCTCGGTGTTGTTGTGGCCCACGAATGACGGTCGTCTATCTCTTGCTGCACTGTCCACTTTCAGCCACTCTGCGGCAGACTTTTAACTTTCCCAGCACCCTACCTTCGGTGTTGGGTGACAATACCTCAACAGCAGCTTTAGTTTTATGTTTTATTTGTGAGGGTGAGTTTTATCATTTGCTCTAAGTTTTAGCACATGTCCTTTGTCCCTGTGTGTCTTCCACCCTAGTGCTTTCAGGGTGGAGGTTTTAATGTGTTGCAGAGTGGCTGGCTTTTCCTTTTTATCCTCATGATCAGCCAGACATGGTAACCAGAGTTCTCGTTTTAACCTCTTCTGCCTGTTTCTTGCGTCTTTGTGGTTTTCTTGTCCCCTTCTGTCCATTTAAGTGTTTGTTGCCCTTCAGTCATTTTTGTGGTTTTTCCTTTCATTCTGTTTTGTGTTGCAAGTCTCATTGTCTTGTTCTCACCCTTGTCATTGTTTCCTTTGGAACAAGGGACTGATGATCTTGTAGTTTGGTCCCTTCCCCTCTCTTTTAAACCAACCAACCTCTCGGCCCTCTTGCTGCAAGGAGATCATTGTGCTAGGTTGTGTATTGGGCACAGTCTTTTTCGCCACCACCATTTTTTATGTGGTAATCCTCCACCATTTTGTACCCGTTGCCATCAGCCTCTGACAGTTTGCCATTTCATTATGGACTGCCCTTTTTTAAATCACTTAACATTCTAATTTACATTTGCCATCTGAGATATCAGCTGTTTTAGCGAACGACGTGCGGGCTGCGACTGTGTTTCAATTTTGCAAGAATATTAATTCCACCTGACATTCTAACTGTACATTTTGTCAGTCCTCACTCAGATGAAAATGTCACGGAGAACATCAGTAAGGCAGAAGAACTACTGCACTAATGAACAATAAGCTAAACGACAGCTTTCGCTGGACTCACGTAATGGAGAAGGTGGACAATGAAACAGTAGCTGACCTCCATATTTTGACTCTAATGATATATTTAGCTCCTCACAATATGCATTCAGGTCAAGGACATCTAATCTTTGGTTCGGGAACTCCGCTGTTTTTACAGCGTATTTTATGCCTTTCTCCAACAGAAAGCCCCTGTTTTTAGCTGTTTTTCCTTCCGTCAACTGGGTTAAAAATGTAGTCGCTTTTAACTCCTTTTTTGTCTTCGTGTTCTATGGTTCTGACACGTGTGCATATGGTGTTAGTTGTTTTTGTGCCCTGAAGAAAAACAAAACAAAAAACAACTAGTGCTGTATATTTTGTTGTATGCTTTTGTCCCATCTTCTTATGACTCTTCTTATCCCCTTAGTGAAGAGATCTTTACGTGGACCATGAAGCCAGTTTTGTACTTTTTCCTTCACCTTTGTGTTATCATTGGATTTGCTGTCGTGCAGAGCCTCTGTCATTGGATGAAACAGATAAAAACCTGAAGGGCCAAGGACAGGGCTGTAAGGAAGATGAGATAGAAACTCTGAACCTTCTTTATCGGTAGTTTCCTGTGTCAGTTGTGCCATATGAGCATTGAAATAAAGAAAGTGCATGCTTTTTATCTACTATCCCAGACATTTTCTCTTCAGCATAGGCTTAAATTTGTTCTCAATCATACCTGAACAGTATAGACTGTTGGTAATGTTCCTCCTCCAAAAAATCACAGAAAAGCAGACTATGGCACCTGGAAAGGTGGTTAACTTGACATTCCCCTCTGACAGTTGTGTTTTGAAGTCTCATGGACAGGTTATGCAGGTTGTTTCCACAGCATGCTTTGATGCTTAGACACTGCCTGAAAATGATGTAGCCAAGTCATCTCATACTTTAAAACCCTGTCAGAAAATGCATCACCTTCGCTATTGAAACAGTTTTTGAGTTCAGTGCAAATGCAAAATCTCTATTCCTTGTGACGAATGGTAAGCTCTCAGGGAACCCACTTTGTGCAAGTGTTATAGTAGTTTGTTTTAAATGATGGAATGTACTGCATGATCAAAAAGTCAGTATAAATTTGAAAACTGAATAAATCATGGAATAATGTAGATAGAGAGATACAAATTGCCACACATGCTTGGAATGACATGGGGTTTTATTAGAACCAAAAAAATACAAAAGTTCAGAAAATGTCCGACAGATGGTGCTACAAAATTTCAGAAAATGTCCAACAGATGGCGCTTCATCTGATCAGAATAGCAATAATTAGCATAACAAAGTAAGACAAAGCAAAGATGATGATCTTTACAGGAAATGCTCAATATGTCCACCATCATTCCTCAAGAATAGCTGTAGTCGAGGAATAATGTTGTGAACAGCACTGTAAAACACGTCCGGAGTTATGGTGAGGCATTGGTGTCAGATGTTGTCTTTCAGCATCCCTAGAGATGTTGATCGATCACGATACACTTGCATTTTCAGGTAACCCCAAAGCCAATAATCGCACAGACTGAGGTCTGGGGACCTGAGAAGCCAAGCGTGACGAAAGTGGCGGTTGAGCATACGATCATCACCAAACAACGTGCGCAAGAGATCTTTCATGCGTCTAGCAATATGGGGTGGAGCGCCATCCTGCATAAACATCATACATTCCAGCAGGTGTTTATCAGCCAGGCTGGGGACGATGCAATTCTGTAACATATTGGCGTACCTCTCACCCGTCACGGTAGCAGCTACAAAACCAGAATCACGCATTTCCTCGAAGAAAAAAGGCCCAATAACGGATTTTCGGTAGCCCAAATTCTGCAGTTGTGAGCGTTTACAGACCCTCGAAGCGTGAAATGAGCTTCGTCGGTCCACAACACGTTACTCAACCAATCGTCATCTTCCGCCATCTTTTGAAACACCCCCACCGCAAATGTCCTCCGCTTCACTAAATCGGCAGGTAACAGTTCATGATGCCGATGGATTTTGTACAGATAGCATTGGGGGGTACGCCTAAGTGCCAACCAAACAGTAGTGTATGGAATGCCAGTGCGACGTGCGAGCGACTGCACAAGCGCTGACTTCCCCGTGCATAGATGAACCCGCTACAGTCTCCATTTCTTCCTGAACTGTCTCAGCAGCTTTACGCCCTGTGCTCAGTCTGCCACTACGGGGTCTATCGTCTAAACAACCCGTGGCTTCGAACTTCGAAATCATTCTCGCCACAGCTGCATTTGTCAACGGACCTTTACACATTCAAATCCCCTTCCTATGGTGAAAGGATCATAACGCTGAACTAGCACATTCCCCATTCTGATAATACAGCTTCACTAAAAGTGCCTTTTCGGGTAACGTCAACATGCTGCAACTGCTGGCGCATCTGATTCTCTCTCTCATTACAGCTCCTTTTATACATGATTGTCATGCGCAGTCACTGATGTTTTGCTCTCCAGCGCCATCTGTCGTACATTTTGTGAACTTTGTTTTTTTTTAAAAAAAAACACATGTCATTCCAAGCATGTGTGTCAATTTTTTACCCCTCTATCTACATTATTCCATGGTTTATTAAGTTTTCACATTTATACTGACTTTTTGACCACCCGGTATTATACCAACACTTACCCAATGTTTTTCAGCAATTTGTTCAATTGTAAGTCATTGGCCTTCTTGGTTAAATTAATAATACAGATTTGCACTACAGAGGTTGATACTGCTTCCAGATGCCAAAAGTGTTGATCACTGGTTACAGTTTTGCAGGTACCTTTAAACTTTGCCACCAATGAATAAAAACATGTGGTTCATGCAACTACTGCCATAATATTTGTTTATCTGAGAGAATATTTCTTCGAGCAGGCACAACACCTTAGGTGTTACATTTACATAAATATTATCTGAACAAATGATGAACACTTTCCACTAGGTGACCAATTAACACTTACAAAAGTTTCCGTTTCCTGCAGTACACATTGCCCTCATTATGCATATATTGATTGTAAATTATTGATGAACTTTTTAGAAGGATACGGTAAAATATCAGATTAGTAGGAACATGAAAGATTTGCATTTGTGATAAATACAAATTTTGTAATATTCACTATTTCATTGTGAATTGTGCGCAGATGAACTATTTTGTCAGAGATAGTTAGAAGTAACTTTATTTTCTGCAGGTAAATGTTGAAAAAGTAACCAGTTTCCCTTACTAGTATTGCATATCATCTGTGGCAGCACAGTTTGTAAAATGAATGTGCTTAAAAATGAATTTGCAAAATAAAAGAGCACATCTGTGTATGAATGTGACGACATATCAGTGCATTCGTAAGTTACACTCCAGTCCCTCATCAAACAACAGGTGGTTGTGCGGCCCTTGTAAGACATGCTATGTAAGGCAAACCTGAACTCAGCCTTGGGACTTAACATCATAAAACAAAATGAAAACAAAAACAGAAGTACTTTTGTCTGTTAGGTAAAGTTGGTATGATGCAAAATTGCAGACACTATAGCGTGGCAGTATTGGGGTGTTTTGAACTATAGTTGAATTACGGACTGGTAGAGGTTGTGCCTGAACTACTTTGTTTACAATGTTGCCAACATCAGCACATAATTGCACAGTAATTGTTACCAAATGGTTTCTGCACTCTACTCTACTTTGTGTTGTGTCTATCATTATTTTCTTTTCTTATGTTCAAATGAGCAAAGCGTGTAATCCTGGTGCTTCACATGCTTTGAGTACGACTTTCTCAGTACCAGAAGGGATAGGTAATCCATTTGTCAGTTCTCCTTTCCCAGAAAAACAGAACATGGGTGTAGGCTGACTGACCTGTGAAAGGGAGATGGGGACTTGTTACCCCTCACAGCGCTCTTCACCTATCAGATGTTTGAGGTTTCCTTGTGCTCGCTGCTTCCTGCTACACTTTTAGTGTCTGCACTGTAGATACCATGCTGAGTTTCTTCATATAAAGTGCAAATAGTTATTTTCTGTCCTACTTCCACACCAAGCACCTTGTTATTCTGTCTGTAGCATCATCAAGTAGGGCTCGCATGGTCTGTGAATGGGATCTGCAATATGTTATCATTGCTTACATGCAATAGATTTGAGACAAGTGTTGTGCAGATTTCGTAATTATCAAACTGGGTGGGGAAAAAGAAAAATAATGTCAAGAATCATCTTAAATCAGAGTAGCAGTCCACTTGTAATGTCTCTTGCAGCGGTCTCTCCGCGATATTTTCAGAAATTTTATAAATTATATAACTCAGTACATATCTCGAAATATCTCTTCTTATCTTACCGATTATCAATGCAAAGTAGTTTCAAGCCCAATTACTCCTTGGAGCGTCCATTTACTCCATGGAATAGCTGCTCTGCTATCTACGTTTTCTCTTATGGAAAAGAATGAGGACTTCTTGCCGATTAGTCGTGAAAAGAGGATGTATATGTATGTATTGTTGGGCTAGTCGCCATCTTGATGAGATTCTGTACGAGAAGAAATTTAATACATGAACTAAACTAAAGTAAGTGTGTTCGTGTATTATGTAACTGTTTATTATTGACAGTGTCTGCTTACTAATGCTGTGTTGCACGGGATCAGTGGGGAACGTCTGATTTACACTGGATGAACCTGCCGTTTTGTATGCTCAAGATATCCAGTTACTTCAAATAAATAGGCTAACACGGTCTTACCAGCAGATCTCCGATCTTCCCCATGTGATCACCGAAAGTTAAAAATTATTACAAATGTTTCCAGGAGATCGACTGACAATTTTTGTCGCACCGAGACTTCGAAATTGCTTCAGTGCCTTATGGAATTTAAGTTAAGCTCAATTTAATCAAGATAGAACAGTATTGAACTGTGTGAATGTGATGAGCCTGCTTTGTCAATGAAAATTCCCTTAATATACGCATGTTTTTACTATCCTGATCAGTGAAGCTAAATCAGGCCGGTGTGAGAGAGGTTTTAAATTTTTAGATTCCACAAAAAAAAAAATATTAAACACTGTCTGGCGAGAAAATACTGCTGCTTCTCAACAGAAACAATCATTTTCTGACAGCTTAAATAGTGTCGAGGAAAAGAAACAAGCACATACTGCTTCAGAACAAACAACTGCTAGTTTTTTCAGAATAAAATATTCTGTTCAAAAAGCTCTTATTATGGAGGAGGAAACCATTTGTTCCCTATTATTATTATTATTATTATTATTATTATTATTATTATTATTATTATTATTATTATTTTACAATTGTATTGACCAACTGGGATCATGTTAACAGCTTCAGTTCCTCTTCTTCCTTTGTTGTTGGTAACTATTTTTCCAGTATTCCCTCATTTTCTCCCCATGAAATCTCTTCCCTTCTTCTGTCCATGTCATTCCCGATTTTTTATTTCTTCTGCTTCGAAAACCTTCCAAATTTAGTATTTTATTTTTAAAATGGTTTCTTTCTGCTAATTCTGATTCTTTGATGTTGTTTCTTCCTAGATCTTTTCTTACTTCTGTAATCCATGCTATTGTTGATTTCTTCTTCTTCCAGAAATATGGAAGTATTTGTTTTATTAGTCTATTTCCATCCATTCGGTAGAGGTGTCTGAAAAAGGTGAATCTTGTTTGGCCATTACTTCAGATATTTTCTTTCCATTTTTGTAGATCTCCTCATTACTTCTTATTTTCCAACCACCTGCAGTTTTTATCACACCCATTATTTTTCTAATAATCCTTCTTTCTAGTACTTCTAGTCTGTCCATCTTATAGTTCATCGTTAGACATTCAGATCCATATAAACATTCTGCTCGTTCCACTGTAGTGTAGTGTTTTAGTTTTATTTTTCTAGATACACATTTCTTGTTGGAAATATTTTTGGTCAAACCATTTGCTCTTTCCATTTTGTTAATTCTTACATCTATTGCAGATATTTTCTAGTCAGTTCTGTTGTGTAGTCTCTCCAAGATATTTATTTACTCGCTCTATTTTACCTATTTGTGTTTCTATGAATTTTGGCGCATTTTTTTATATTTGTCATGAATTTTGATTTTTGAGCTGAAATTTTGAGACCAGTTCTGTTTCCCCCACCCCCCAGGTGCTTTATCTGAATAACTGCTTCTGTCAGGTTTTCTGAAAGTATTGCAAAATCATCCGCAAAAGCCAAGCAGTTTACCTTAATTCCATTTGTTTTCCTTCCCAGAGTTATTGGTTCAATTTTGTGATTTTTTGGCTCTGAATTCCATATCCTTAGAATTTTTTCTAGAGCACAATTAAACAGTTTAAAGGTGATAAACCATCACCTTGTCTAACACCAGTTTTTATTTCAAATGGCTGGGATACTTCTCCCGTAAATTTGACTTTTAGATGTTGTACCTGTTAGTGTTTCATGAATTATATTTGCTAATTTTGATTTAACACCAAATTCTATAATGACCTTATCTATTGTTTCTCTGTCTATGCAATCAAATGCTTTCTTGAAATCAATAAATGATACTATTATTGGTTCTCTGGTTAATATTCTATGGCAAATTATTGTTTTTGAGTTAAAAAATTTGTTCTGCACAGGATCTTCTCTTTCGAAAACCACCCTGATATTCTCCCAGTTGTTTGTCTAAAGTATCTACCACTCTGTTCAGGAGAATTTTTGATAATATTTTGTATGCCACTGGCAGATGTGACACTCCTCTGTAATTATTGACATTTTGTTTGTCTCCCTTTTCATGTGTTGGGTGGATTAATGCTGTTTTCCATTGAACTGGAATCTTTTCAGTTTTCCAAATGTTCTCAAGAAGCAGTTGTAGGTCCTTTATGATTCTTGGTTCTGACCACTGCAATAATTCTGCTGCAATGGAGTCTTCACCATTTGCTTTATTGTTTGTGAGTGTTTTGATGGCTTCATGAATTTCTATCTCTGTTGGTGGGAAATCTTCCTCTGGGTTTTGAGGTGCCACTGGAATTTCTAATTTATCTGTTGAACTGGACAGTTTAATAGCTGTTCAAAAAATTTTGCTAAAAGTTCACAATTTTCCTTGTTATTTAATACCATTTTGCCATTTTCATCATTGAAACAAATACTTGGCATCTGATATCCTTTAAGTATGTGTTTAAAAATTTGGTAAAAATTTCTAGTATTATTTTTGGTGAAATTTTCTTCTATTTCAATAAGCTGAGAATTTTCAAAGTTTCTTTTGATTTTCCAGATTATTTTTGATGTTTGTTTTCTTTGTTGACCGAATTGTTCAAGGTCTTACTCTTTTTTCGAACATCTTCTTTTTCTCCATTTTTGAATTCTGTGTATTAGTGCTTCGTCACACTCCTCAGTCCACCTTGTCTTCTTTTTATACTTGGCCAATCCTGAAGTTATCTCTGCTGCTTGAGTTATTTGCATCTGAAGTTCACGCCAATCACCTTCTTTACTTGTCTCAGTTTCTTCTCTAAATTTTTATACACTTTCTATCGTAATATTAGCTGTAGTGGTGTTGTATCTGATCACTTTCTTGGTCATCTTTTTCTGTTTTAGATGGGAGAAATTTTATTTTAATCTTAGAGATATAATGATCTGAGTCGAATTCCCCATTTCTGACTATTTTAACATTCATAATTTCTGTGATATACCTTTTAGATATGGCTACACGATCCAGTTGAAATTCTCGTAGGTTTGAATTTGGATGTCTCCAAGTTTTGGCTTTTCTTGGTAGTTTGCAGAAATGTGTGGACATGAGTTTTAACTGAAACATTTTACACATATTGATCAGTCTTTCACCATTTCCGTTTGTTCTTGAGTGTGCTGGATATTCACCTACAATAGTCGTAAATTTAGTTTCCTTCCCAATTTGCAGATTGAAATCACCAAGAAGTATTTTAACAATCTTTTAGGTATGATAGAAATTTCAGATTCTAAAAGATCCCAGAATTGATTTACTTTCTCCAGATTTCTTCTGTTCTCTGCATTTATAGGTGCATGACAGTTTATGCGGGTGTAACTTCTATTCTTGCACTTTATTGTTAACATGGATATTCTTTCTGAATTCGATCTAAATTCTGTTACACTGTCTAAGGTTTTTTTGTTTACATAAAATTCTGTTCCAAACATCAGCATGTTTTTCATTATTCTCACTGCTGGTTTCCCTTTATAAGTTCTATAATGTTGTATATCAACTATATTCTCACCTAAGAATCGTGTTCCCTGGACTGCTATAATTTGTATATCATTCTTCTGCAAAAATAATTCATATTACTTTTGTTTCCCAGTTATCAGAAGAGAATTTACGTTTAATGTTCCAAAGTAGTACTTCTTCTTGAACTGAATTTTGGAAGGCTTTTCAATATATGTCATGTCTTCTTCATCACAAATGTTGGGACTTCCAGAATCCTAGGTCCCATTGCATTACATGATGTAACAGTGGATTCCTCATCATGTTACCACCTGGGCTAGAGCATCCATTGTGCGAACTTTCCATTTTGCAACTTGAAGCTGTAAATTATAAAGAATAGGGAATCTGAAGTCATCCCTGAATTCCCAAAGTAAGACCAGGTTGTTAGCGTGGAATATTACTTATTCAACCGCCACTAACATGTGGAAGAGACACTGTCGGGGCACCACCACTAACATTGGAAAAGTAGGCTCTGGTCCTCGCACGGTACACTGCTCTAATGTTTCACCAAACTAGAATACAATGCTTCTTGAAATATGCATTAATGCAGATTGTAGTGATGGTAAGCTTATAGTATATGGAAAAAAAGTATTTTTCATTTCTTGGCTGGGGTGGAACATGTAGAGTTACAGGAGTTAGCTTAGTTGTACTGTGAAATTGAGTATTAACTCATCTGCGATTGTTAAATCTAGTGTGCATTATTAAAGAGTTATCAATAATAAGAAGCAAAACTGTTTATCTTATCACTTCCTTACACACACAATTCTTGTTCATTGAAATTTGTGGAATTTTATATTTTTTTCATGTTTGCTGGTGTGTTATTCATATAACATATGATATTCTCAGTTTGTGTATGATCTCCGTTTAGGTTGCATTGGTGCGATGGACTGAGCAAGTGGGACTGGCTCTTGTTCGTAGAGATCTTGTAAGCATGCAGCTAAGAACACCAAGTGGTCACATCTTTTCGTACTCTATTTTGCAAATCTTCCCATTCACATCAGAAACCAAACGGATGGGTGTAATAGTTAAGGTAAGAAATTCAAAATGTAGAACAGTTTTATGTTAAGTGTTGATAAATCAGTTTGCCTCTATTTATCTTATCAACTACACTCCTGGAAATGGAAAAAAGAACACATTGACACCAGTGTGTCAGACTCACCATACTTGCTCCGGACACTGCGAGAGGGCTGTACAAGCAATGATCACACGCACGGCACAGCGGACACACCAGGAACCGCGGTGTTGGCCGTCGAATGGCACTAGCTGCGCAGCATTTGTGCACCGCCGCCATCAGTGTCAGCCAGTTTGCCGTGGCATACGGAGCTCCATCGCAGTCTTTAACACTGGTAGCATGCCGCGACAGCGTGGACGTGAACCGTATGTGCAGTTGACGGACTTTGAGCGAGGGCGTATAGTGGGCATGCGGGAGGCCGGGTGGACGTACCGCCGAATTGCTCAACACGTGGGGCGTGAGGTCTCCACAGTACATCGATGTTGTCGCCAGTGGTCGGCGGAAGGTGCACGTGCCTGTCGACCTGGGACTGGACCGCAGCGACGCACGGATGCACGAAAAGACCGTAGGATCCTACGCAGTGCCGTAGGGGACCGCACCGCCACTTCCCAGCAAATTAGGGACACTGTTGCTCCTGGGGTATCGGCGAGGACCATTCGCAACCGTCTCCATGAAGCTGGGCTACGGTCCCGCACACCGTTAGGCCGTCTTCCGCTCACGCCCCAACATCGTGCAGCCCGCCTCCAGTGGTGTCGCGACAGGCGTGAATGGAGGGACGAATGGAGACGTGTCGTCTTCAGCGATGAGAGTCACTTCTGCCTTGGTGCCAATGATGGTTGTATGCGTGTTTGGCGCCGTGCAGGTGAGCGCCACAATCAGGACTGCATACGACCGAGGCACACAGGGCCAACACCCGGCATCATGGTGTGGGGAGCGATCTCCTACACTGGCCATACACCACTGGTGATCGTCGAGGGGACACTGAATAGTGCACGGTACATCCAAACCGTCATCGAACCCATCGTTCTACCATTCCTAGACCGGCAAGGGAACTTGCTGTTCCAACAGGACAATGCACGTCCGCATTTATCCCGTGCCACCCAACGTGCTCTAGAAGGTGTAAGTCAACTACCCTGGCCAGCAAGATCTCCGGATCTGTCCCCCATTGAGCACGTTTGGGACTGGATGAAGCGTCATCTCACGCGGTCTGCACGTCCAGCACGAACGCTGGTCCAACTGAGGCGCCAGGTGGAAATGGCATGGCAAGCCGTTCCACAGGACTACATCTAGCATCTCTACAATCATCTCCATGGGAGAATAGCAGCCTGCATTGCTGCGAAAGGTGGATATACACTGTACTAGTGCCGACATTGTGCATGCTCTGTTGCCTGTGTCTATGTGCCTGTGGTCCTGTCAGTGTGATCATGTGATGTATCTGACCCCAGGAATGTGTCAATAAAGTTTCCCCTTCCTGGGACAATGAATTCACGGTGTTCTTATTTCAATTTCCAGGAGTGTATAAAGGCCTTGGAATAGGATTTATCAGCAAATTTGTGCTAATGAATATAACTTAACGACTGTTCAGTATAACACACACACACACCATGGACTTTGCTGTTGTAGGGTGGCATGCATACCTCAGCGATAGAGATAGCTGAACCATTAGTGTAACTATGTCAAAAGGTGTCTGTGTAAAGAGACCAGACTAATGTATAGTTTTTGAAGGGGCAATGGCATTTCACTAGTTACAGGGCCAACTGTCCAGTTAGTCACTAATGTATCCTTGTAATGTTAGCCTTGCACACAACCGAACAATAATGGATAACTTCTAGAGATAAAATAGTGAAATCATCCCAACAAAAATACATTGAAAAGACAAATCTCAGTGGAAGTCCTTTGATAACACTTGAGATTAAATTTAATCGATGAAAGAAGAACATAGAAATGCAGCAAATGAAGCAGGGAACAAAGAACACAGATGCATAAAAAATGAGATTGACTTCAAAGCAAAGTGGCAAATCAGAAATGGCTAGAAGTGAATAGAATGCTGTACAGGTAGAAGTATGAGTAGTAATAGCGAAGGTAAATGTCGTGTAAAAGAACATTAAAGTAACTTCTGGAGGAAAGAGAAGCTACTGTATAAATTTCAAGTGTTGAGATAGCAAGTGTGTACTAAGCAAATAAGGGAAGACTGAAAGATGGAAGAAATATACATGGTGGTCCATTGATAGCGACCGCGCCAAATATCTCACGAAATAAGCATCAAACGAAAAAAACTACAAAGAACGAAACTCGTCTAGCTTGAAGGGGGAAACCAGATGGCGCTATGGTTGGCCTGCTAGATGGCGCTGCCATAGGTCAAACGGATATCAACAGCGTTTTTAAAAATACGAACCCCCATTTTTTATTACATATTCGTGTAGTACGTAAAGAAATATGAATGTTTTAGTTGGACAATTTTTTTCGCTTTGTGATAGATGGCGCTGTAATAGCCACAAATGTAAAAGTACGTGGTATCACGTAACATTCTGCCAGTGCGGACGGTATTTGCTTCGTGATACATTACCCGTGTTAAAATGGACCATTTACCAATTGCGGAAAAGGTTGATATCGTGTTGATATATGGCTATTGTGATCAAAATGCCCATCGGGCATGTGCTATGTATGCTGCTCGGTATCCTGGACAACATCATCCAAGTGTCCAGACAGTTCGCTGGATAGTTACGTTATTTAAGGAAACAGGAAGTGTTCGGCCACATGTGAAAGTCAACCATGATCTGCAACAAATGGTGATGCCCAAGTGGGTGTTTTAGCTGCTGTCACGGCTAATCCGTACATCAGTAGCAGACAAATTGCTTGAGAATCGGGAATCTCAAAAACATAGGTGTTGAGAATGCTACATCAACATCGATTGCACCTGTACCATATTTCTATGCACCAGGAATTGCATGGCGACGACTTGGAACATCGTGTACAGTTCTGCCATTGGGCACACGAGAAATTACAGGACTATGGCAGATTTTTTGCATGCATTCTATTTAGCAACGAAGCGTCATTCACCAACAGTGGTAACGGAAACCGGCATAGTATGCACTATTGAGCAACAGAAAATCCACGATAGCTGTGACAAGTGGAACATCAGCGACCTTGGCATGTTAATGTATGGTACAGCATTGTGGGAGGAAGGATAATTGGCCCCCATTTTATTGATGGCAATCTAAATGGTGCGATGTATGCTGATTCCCTCCATAATGTTCTACCGATGTTACTACAATATGTTTCGCTGCATGACAGAATGGCGATGTACTTTCACCATGATGGATGTCCGGCACATAGCTTGCGTGTGGTTGAAGCGGTGTTCAATAGCATATTTCATGACAGGTGGATTGGTCATCGAAGCACGTTTCACTGGATCTGACGTCCCCGGATTTCTTTCTGTGGGGGAAGTTGAAGAAATTTGCTATCGTGATCCACCGACAACGCCTGACAACATGCGTCAGCGCATTGTCAATGCGTGTGTGAACATTACAGAAGGCGAACCACCCTCTGTTGAGAGGAATGTTGTTACACGTATTGCCAAGTGCATTGAGGTTGATGGACATTTTGAGCATTTATGGCATTAGTGTGGTATTTACAGGTAATCATGCTGTAACAGCATGCATTCTCAGAAATGATAAGTTAACAAAGGTACATGTATCACATTGGAACAACTGAAATTAAAGTACCTGCACTCTGTATTTTAATTTAAAAAACTTACCTGTTACCAACAGTTTGTCTAAAATTGTGAGCCATATGTTTGTGACTATTACAGCGTCTTCTATAAGAAAGCGAAAAAAGTGGTCCAACTAAAACATTCATATTTCTTTACATACTACACGAATATGTAATAAAAAATGTAGGTTCCTATTTTTAAAAAACGCAGTTGGTATCCATTTGACCTATGGCAGCACCATCTAGTGCATCAACCATAGTGCCATCTGGTTTCCCCCTTCAAGCTAGACAAGTTTCGTTCTTTGTAGTTTTTTCATTTGACACTTATTTTGTGAGATATTTGGCCCGGTCACGATCAATGGACCACCCTGTAGAGTGGGGCCATATAAAGCAAGGAAAATTGAAGACTTTATTTTAGAAAGGGAAGAGGAAATGGATAAGATAACTGCTTTGAGAATTCGATAGACCACTGAAAGACTTAAGTTGAAACAAGATACTCATTGAGAGAAGTGGCCATTATGAAACTGTTCGAACTCCCCCCCCCAATCTTTCTTTTGACTGGTTTCTATGCTGCCTTCTGCAACTTCCTCTCATATGCCAATATCTCCATCTCAGAGTAGAGCTGACACCCTACATCATCAATTATTTATGGGATATATTCACAGTTTTTGCCTACCACAGATTTTTCTGGCATCATAAAAGTTATTTCATAATGTTTTAACATATGTCCTGTCACCCTCTCTGTCCTTCCCATTCCTTCCGAGGCCCACTGTGGAGTTTAACGTGCGATGGGAACTGTCCCAATAAGCCCAGTGAACAGCCTTCTCATGGGAGCTGGTGTTCCTCCATTGTGGATCAGGTGACAAGTGCTTGTCCTTAACAAGGTGATCCATCTCTTGCAGTAGCAGCCTATATTAGGGTTTACAATTGCAGTTCTTGTCTGGTCCCTTCTCAGTGACCTCGGGTGTGTCCTCTACCACTGTTACTCCTGAGCCACTCATGTCACCTCCAAGGTCCACGCTTTGGCCACAACTTCATCAGGGCGTATTGCAATGCTCAAAACACTCAGTTCATACTGAGGCCCTCTACCACCAAATTTTCTCTATTCTCGGCGAGTTCCAGGGCTCAGAAATAGCCTACGCTCATGGCTTGATGGTCGGCAGTTGTGTGAGCTTCTCTTATGCTCATGTTGGACATGCTGAACATTGCTCTTTGCCAATGGCTACAGTGTTTTCACTGCAGAACTGCTAGTCATCTTTCACACTCTTGAGCATATCCACTCATGTACAGGTGACTCCTTCCTCATTTGTAGTTACTCCTTAAGCAGCCTGCAAGCTCTTGACCACTGCATCCCCTGCCACCCTCTGGTAATGAATATCCAGGAGTCTATTTATGCCCTCAAAAACCGTGGCCGTTGGGTGGCCTTCATCTGGATCCCAAGACATATCAGGATCCCGGGAAATGAACTTCCTGACGGACTGGCCAAATAGGCTACCAGTAAACCGACCCTAGACATTGGCACATTGGGCACAGATCTCCAATCGGTCTTATGCCGTAAAGTTTTCGGGATCTGGGATACTGAATGGCACACCCTCAGTACACCAATTAAACTATGTGTTGTCAAGGAGACAATGAATTTGTGGCGGTCATCCATGGGAGCCACTCACAGGGTCTCTGTTGTTATTTGCCAGCTCCATGTCAGCCATACTTGGCTGATGCATGGTCACCTCCTCCATTGCAAGGACACACCTCAGTGTCGCTGTGATTCCCACTAGACTGTGGTCCACATCTTGTTGGACTGCCCAATTTTAGCCACCCTGAGGTGGACTATTAACCTTCCTGCAACATTACCTGTGTTGTTAGGAGACAGTGTCTCAATGGCTGATCTAGTTATACATTCTATTTGTGAACAGGTTTTTTGTCACTCAATCTAAGGGTGGGTGTCTGGTCCTCTCCCAGGCCTTCATCTTCCTTCAATTTTAACTCTGCCTCACTCTTTCTTTGCTTTTTGTTTGCCTTGTTCATCTTTTCCCTATCTGTGTATCTTGTCTTGTCGTGGCTGTTAGGTTGATGATTTTAGTGTGTTGCAGAGTGGCTGGCTCAACCTTTTCTATTCTTGCGATCAGCCAGCCCAGGCCATCTGCTATATTATTTTAATATCTTCTACCACTTTTTTTGCTTTTATTGCATGTTTTCCCCTTCTGGCTTTCTTATTTTGATTTCTCTTTCAATGTGGATCTGTTAGTTTTCTGCCGTTTTTACTTTCCCAGACACTTTTGGGGACTGCTTTTAATCTGAGACCTGTTGTAATGAGGAAAAATGGGCTGATGACCCTATACTTTGGTCCCTTTCTCTCCAAACCAACCAACCCTCCTATGCCAGTCTGTTTATGGACTGTGTAGAAGAAACCTTCTTGTCCTCCAATACCACAAATTCCTTGTCTGGTTCAGATTCATTGATGATATCTTCCTGAGCTGGATCCTTGGTCGAGACACCCTGTTCTCATTTCTGCACAGTCTCAACAGCTCCCCCATCCACTTCCCCTGATCCTCCTCCGCTCAGCATGCCACATTACTGGACATTGACCTCCATGTGTCTGACGGCTCCATCCATAATTGTGTCCATATCTAGCCCATTAACCATTAACAGTACCTGGATTTTGACAGCAGTCATCCCTTCTACACTTGGTCCCATATCATCTGGCCACCTATGGACAGTCTATGTGCTATGATGAGAATTCCCTTGCACAATACGCTGAAGGTCTCGCAAAAACCTTTACAGATGGTCACTATCCTCCAGACCTACAACCTAGACTACAGATGGATTTCCTATGCCATATCCTCACACACCCCTCACTGTCCTGCTTGTCCCCCAATCCCTCCCAAGAACCAACTGCAAAGCCGACGATTTCCTTTTCCATTCTTCTGTATATTATCTTTGTAGGCAACAGTTTAGATGCATGTGTAGTAACCACAACCAACAGCGGGAACGCCTTGGGCTGCGGATCGGAGTCGCCAGGCGGGGAAGTCGCCGGCAGTGGAGCACGCACCACCGGGTAAACACAGGACGAGTCGGACGACAGACCAATGACAACTGACAACAACCGACCACGACCGACTATGAGCAAAACAAGGAAGAGATAATCATCGGAGGCTTGTGGAAACCACAACACCAAACACCAAACATAAATCCACTCGGAACCAGAGCCAGGCAAATGTCAACAACAAGCAACGACCAGAACGCAGTACCGCCGAGATAGAAACGAAATCCAGAGTGATTACCAGACTGGCTGGACTAGGGCAGAGCGGGTCCCTATATACGAAACCGGAGGGAGCGGCTATTGGCCGCTGTCTCCACGTGGCTTAGCGGTGGCGCCCTCGCTGCGCGGAATAACCGCTGCGGAGGCGGAGCCCTCTATGGGCTGACCACGTCCATTTGTTCTGCCTCGTGTTCGACTTCCGTGGCGGAAGGTACTAGAGCATGAGCTGTCAAACTGATTGTGCTGTTGTTCTTGCATTTATCAGCTTTCTTTTTTCTTTGGGGTTTTGTGGATTATATTAATCTGATAGTATGTCTACAGTCTCATATATTCCACTCTCTAACTAAAATAATTGTTTGGTTGCAACTTTCTTTAATGACTGTATAATTTCAAAAGGGATGTTATCTATATCTGCTGCCCTTGCTGGATTGCAAGCATTCCAAAGCTGTGTCAAACTCTTATACGTACATGGGCTGCATTATCTCTCTCCATATCAACACCTAGTCTTCTCTGCCAGAAGTTTATCCACTTTGTAAAGGTCTTCTCTGTACATTTGCACTCTCCTCTGTCAGTAGTAATTATTTGCATTCAATTATTTTAATACTGCTTGATGCTGTTCAGCTGAGTGTATCAAGAGATAACACTCACATCACATATTTGACCTTAAGTTTGTGGCATTAGGTAAATAAAATAAAATAAAAACGACATTGGGCTGAGGGTCCACATCTTCCATAAATTCATTTCGTCACACATTGCAACTGGACGGAAGGCCATGCCTTCTTCTTCAGCTGAGTAACCAGAGCATTCCATTTGATACTTCTCCTAGCATCCAGAAGTAGTTAAGAGCTTCTGTGCCCAAGGTACCACTTTGCAGGCACGGCTAGTGTTTATATTTCTCCATATGTTATTTGGCCAACCTCTAGCTATTACTTCCATGTAATACTAAAAACTTACAACCATTAAACTGCATCAAAACAAATCCAAAAAGCAGTTCAAAATTTGTGTTCTATTGTTATTCAACTATGCATTAAGAACAATGTTTAATTTCTTCTCATGAACAGTATTTCTAATTAATCCAGCAAGTCCAGTTTTCTCCCTTCCTTTTTGATGTGCAGGATTTAGAGTCATTTATGCCATTTCAGAAGTGACCTGTTTCATACATACTAACTGTCCTCTGTATTTAACAGTAGAATATGTTTCCACTCTTAATGTTCATGCTTTAGCTTTTAACTTCTCCAAAAGCTACTTTCCCTTTACTATGTGCTGAATCTTTCTTATCGACTGTCATTATGTTTCTGGTTTCTTCAAATTTTCCTGCAGCTACATTGCCTCAGCTTCCCTGCACTACTTATAGATTTTATTCCTAAGTGATTTGACTTACATTACTGTATTCCTTTCTTTTCATGGACATTTTTATATTTCCTGCTTCCTTGTGAATGAATTGAAATATTTATTCTGTTATCCAAGGTTTCTTTGCAGTTACTTACCTTATACCTATATTTGTTTGTATAACTTCTATTATTGCTCTATTTAAAACTGTCTGTTCATTTACAACTGAACTTCTTACTGTGGTATTCAATATAGTCTTGTCTAAAACCTCAGACAACACCATACCTACATTTAAGAACCACTTCCTTACAAATGTGTCTCTCTTCCTTGATGCAGCTTACAACCCAATCCATCTGCTATCTTCCCATGTTTCAGGTCTTTTCAAGAATACCACCTCCTCATATCGTTCTTGAACAGTGCATTCGCTATTGCTAGGAAATTTTGCATAAATGGTAATGTGATCAATAACACGAAATGGGTTTTATGAAATGAAATGTTGTAAAATTTGATATTTTCCCCTTTCCCATGTAAATTTGAAATTTATGCCAATAACAGATTTATTTTATGTGCAGAAAGTAACTGTCTGTCAAGAGAATGGGACTGTTAATTCATCTGGCTTTATAGAATAAGACCAACAAGATATTTTAGTTCTCAAAATTTTAGACATGCATGTCGTGGCTGCCATGTAATAGGTAAAAAAATTTCTGGTCTCATGAGAATTACTGCATAAAAGAAAGTGATTGAGAAGGGACTGAGTCAGAGGTGTAGCCTATCCACCATGTGACTCATTTTGAACAAGCAGTAAAGAAAACTAATGAGAAATTTGGAGAGCGAGCTACCATTCAGGAAGGAAAAAGCAAAAGCTTTGGAGTTCTCCAGTGAGCGCTGTAAAACTGTCAGACAGCAAAAGACTTGCTAGGTTGGTTAAAGTGGATAGATAGTATCTTAAAAAGAGGTCATTGGCTGAAACACCAAAAAAAGTAAAACAGGGGTAATGGAGTTTAGTCTAATTACATCAGGAAATGTTGGGGAAATTAGATTAATAAATTGGATACCAAAAGTAGTAAACAAGTTCTGCTACTTTTTCAGCAAGAAACGTGTTGGTAGAAGTAAAAAATATGAAATGTAGACTGACAATACTCTCTTTTCTGAAAAGACAAATATGTTAACATCGAATAAAAATGTAAGTGTTACAAAGCCTGTTCTGAAAGTATTGTCTGGAACACAGCCCAACATGGAAGAAAACATGAATTCTTTTAACAATAGAGCAGCCTCCAGTACCCAGCATCATGCTAAAAGCATGAATATGTAAACTCCTGCATGTCTCACCTACAATATCCATAACGCATAAGCTCTACAGTCAGCAGTAATATAACATCTGAAACAGCCGACTTTTACTTTTTGGTAGGTACTCAATGACATTCTCAAAATATGACGACGTATTGCACTTAACTGTATTAAATACATAGCAGAAGTTTTTAGGTATGGTGCTCTCTTGCCGCCCCCCCCCCCCCCCCCCCCCACTCCTTACACACACATTGCACAGTGTTGTCGTGGAGATTGCTGACAATGTACTCTTTGACCTATCTTGACCATCACAATACAATAATTTGTTCTCCGTGACTTTTCGGTTAGGTGTTGGAATGATATCATTTGCTTATTATAAACATTTTTGCTTTAAATTAAGGGATGCCGTTACATTTTAGTAAGTGTACTTGTGACAAAAATTGGAAAATAATCTGATAGTGGAATGTTAGGAATTGTGGGAACGTTAACTTTGGCATTCTGCTGCAGTTACTTCTCCCAAGAAAACAGTAAAGAAGGTAAAAAGGTAGAGCAAGTGGCAGATTGATGTTTCAGATTATATGAATTGTCTGTAACTACTTAATGTTGTCTTTGCTAATTCTAAGCATCCTGTCACCAACGAGACCATTTCCTCTTTTGTTCAGAACAGGAAATGTGTACAATGATAGTTCATATGTTTGAAGTGCTGATGTGAATTACAGGGTTATTACAAATGATTGAAGCGATTTCACAGCTCTACAATAACTTTATTATTTGAGATATTTTCACAATGCTTTGCACACACATACAAAAACTCAAAAAGTTTTTTTAGGCATTCACAAATGTTCAATATGTGCCCCTTTAGTGATTCGGCAGACATCAAGCCGATAATCAAGTTCCTCCCACACTCGGCGCAGCATGTCCCCATCAATGAGTTCGAAAGCATCGTTGATGCGAGCTCGCAGTTCTGGCACGCTTCTTGGTAGAGGAGGTTTAAACACTGAATCTTTCACATAACCCCACAGAAAGAAATCGCATGGGGTTAAGTCGGGAGAGCGTGGAGGCCATGACATGAATTGCTCATCATGATCTCCACCACGACCGATCCATCGGTTTTCCAATCTCCTGTTTAAGAAATGCCGAACATCATGATGGGAGTGCGGTGGAGCACCATCCTGTTGAAATATGAAGTCGGCGCTGTCGGTCTCCAGTTGTGGCATGAGCCAATTTTCCAGCATGTCCAGATACACGTGTCCTGTAACGTTTTTTTCGCAGAAGAAAAAGGGGCCGTAAACTTTAAACCGTGAGATTGCACAAAACACGTTAACTTTTGGTGAATTGCGAATTTGCTGCACAAATGCGTGAGGATTCTCTACCGCCCAGATTCGCACATTGTGTCTGTTCACTTCACCATTAAGAAAAAATGTTGTTTCATCACTGAAAACAAGTTTCGCACTGAACGCATCCTCTTCCATGAGCTGTTGCAACCGCGCCGAAAATTCAAAGCGTTTGACTTTGTCATCGGGTGTCAGGGCTTGTAGCAATTGTAAACGGTAAGGCTTCTGCTTTAGCCTTTTCCGTAAGATTTTCCAAACCGTCGGCTGTGGTACGTTTAGCTCCCTGCTTGCTTTATTCGTCGACTTCCGCGGGCTACGCGTGAAACTTGCCCACACGCGTTCAACCGTTTCTTCGCTCACTGCAGGCCGACCCGTTGATTTCCTCTTACAGAGGCATCCAGAAGCTTTAAACTGCGCATACCATCGCCGAATGGAGTTAGCAGTTGGTGGACCTTTGTTGAACTTCGTCCTGAACTGTCGTTGCACTGTTATGACTGACTGATGTGAGTGCATTTCAAGCACGACATACGCTTTCTTGGCTCCTGTCGCCATTTTGTCTCACTGCGCTTTTGAGCACTCTGGCGGCAGAAACCTGAAGTGTGGCTTCAGCCGAACAAAACTTTATGAGTTTTTCTACGTATCTGTAGTGTGTCGTGACCATATGTCAATGATTGGAGCTACAGTGAATTTTTGAAATCACTTCAATCATTTGTAATAGCCCTGTAAATATGGAATATATTTTGTTACAGGAAAATCAGACAGGAGAAATAACATTTTATCTCAAAGGCGCAGATGTGGTAATGTCCTCAATAGTCCAATATAACGATTGGCTGGAAGAAGAATGTGGAAACATGGCACGAGAAGGTCTCAGAACATTGGTGGTTGCCAAGAAAACCTTAACAGAAGAGCAATACCTTGACTTTGAGGTGAGTACATCTCTTACATTTTTGAAATTTGGTGCTAGAGGAGATTGTTGAAGATAAGTTAGGTAGATCAGACAATGTACAAAGAGCTACTGAATTAAACTGGGGAAACATAAAAATTACAGCAAACCAGACTAAAAGAAGGGATTGATTGATAGGATATATCCTGATGTATTAGGAATCATCAGTTTGGTAACAGAAGGAATTGGAGGGGTGGGGGGTAAACATTGTAGAGGGAAACCATGGCTTGAGTACAGTAAGCAGGTTCAAATGGATGTAGGAGTTTTGGAGAGATGAAAAGACTTTCGTAGGGTAGATAGTGTGGAGAGCTGCATCAAACCAGTCAAAGCAGCAGCAGCAGAAACAACAACAACAGATGACAACAACAGAAGCAGAAATGTATTTCTGTATTACAGTCATTGCTTCATTTACATTTTAATATGAGACACACCACTGTCATCTTTTTCTGGATAAAAGACATTTTCCACAGACACATTATATCACATTATCAACAACACACACAAAATCTCGCACTGGCTGCTCCAACTCCTTCTTCCCCCACACTGAACCGAGGAGGTTTTCATAGTCACTAATGTCATAGCACAAATCTGACAGGATAATAGCACATGCTTCGTCTGTTTGGAAGACTCCAGTTTTTTGGAAGCAGTCAGGGATGGTGAACTTACTAATCACCATTCATGCTTTAGCTACAAAATGCAGACCACCACAAATTAAAACTTTGGTGGAGACTGGGTCCTTCCCATTTAATAAACTTACATTTTTGAGAATATTATGAAAAGGATGGATTGCTACTTGTCGTACAGCAGATACGTTGAATGCAGACAGGCACAACAAAAAAGCTACTAAAGCTTTCAGCTGGAAGCCGTCCTTCTGAACTAGACAACATGCACATACATATTCATGCAAAGCAGCTCACACACACATGGCTACTGTGTCTGCATGCCGAGGCCAGACTGCGAGCAACTGTGCATCATGAGAGAAGCATTCTGGGTGTTTGTGATAGCATACAAGGACAAGATGGAGAGACTATAGGGCAGCTACGTGCAGTCGGGAGGTTAGATGGAGGATAAGGGGAGTGGAAAATGAGAGAAGTAAAAAGACTGTGGGCATGCTTGTGGAATGATGGCTTCACAGCCCATGCCATCTGGATCCGTCCTACCAACAACAGTTGCACAGGTGGGAACTCTCCCTGCAATATATGCTATATTCCCATAACTCTCCTGGATAGTCATTGTCCTTCACTCACCTATCCTCTTCCCTGTTGCCACTGCAGCACTACACAACCTTCTGTTTCAGAAGTGCAACCACAGTCACTTCACTTCTGTACTTTTCTGCTCCTTACTACCCACTCCGCTGTCCTCTATCAAATCTTCCAACTGCACCTAGCTGCCGTACCCTCTCTACACCTTGTCCCTGTATGCTCCCAAATTAGGAGGCGGCCTTCTGGCTGAAAGCTTAGGTATTTAGTAGTCTTTTTGTTGTACCTGTCTGCGACTCATCTCTGCCGTATGGCATATCCTTTTCATAATACAATCGTTATTCCATCATGAATTTTCCAATGTGTAAATTTACATTTGTAGTGAACACTTGGCAACATTTACAAAGAGGAGAATTGTACTGCTATAGGCTTCCATTCTTGCATCAGTGCTGTGCAAGTGTTTCCAAAGGTTCTGAAGTCATCCACTATTCTCTGGTTTGCACTGTAGTTAGTGGCTGCTATGGATCCCTCCGTATGCCTTCCAAGCCTCGAACACACCTCATCAGTGAGTGGTAGTTTAATGTCAAACAAGTTATCACTTCCCAATCTGGATACACCTGCCAAACAGAGTAGTACCTGAGAGAAAGCCACAATGATTGGTGTTTAGTAGGACAGACAGGACATTTTACAGCCAGTTTGCTGTGTTTGAATACCTTGACTTCATCCAGGAATGGGTGGATCATATTACCGAAATAATCCACCATGCCACTGAAGCATTGCTTGTGCAGTTTTCAACTCAGCTGAAAACACTTCCTGTATGTTGGTGAAGCAACAGATGTCACTCTGGAATCAGGGCCAAGCTGGTGGCTGCCAACTGCAGAGAGCCTTGTTGTCTTTCGGGTAGCGAGGACAAAATATCGCCAAATTATTAGAGAGAGCAAACAGGGATTGTGGCAGCAGTTCCTAACGAAGGTTAGTCACTGTCCTCACTCATCCAGCACCTTCCCTGCTCCATTCCAGCACTACACAGCCGTCATTCCACCACCACACCCAGGCTTTTAATTATTTTTTTTTATTTATTTCTCTCCTTTTCTGTTACTTCCCAAACCCCCCTTCTCCACCTCTCCCCAGCCCACCACCCAACCTGAAGCACTTCACTGTCTGTCATCCCCACCATACTCTCTCTCCCCTTCCCCGCCCCAGCCTCCTCCTTTCCCCCACCCAGTCTCCACACCCATCTTGCACTGGTGCTGCTGCTCTACTCGCTGTGTGCTTTCATTTACCTGAAACTGCAGTGTGTGTGTGTGTGTGTGTGTGTGTGTGTGTGTGTGTGTGTGTTGTTGTTGTTGTTGTTTTTGTTGTTCTTGACAGAGGCCACTGGCCGAAAGCTTTAAGTGTGAATATCTTTTTGTTGTGCCTATCTGTAACTCAGCATCTCCACTATATGGCGAGTGGCAACTTTGCTTCTCGAAACACAGATTTCCTGTTACATCAGCAGTGTCCGTACGCTCCTATGACAAAATGAGCAAGATGGTAGCACGAAAGTCTGTTTTTTTTCTGTCCGGACAGACTGAACTGTCACAACCAGAGAGTTTCCTGTGCTACAGTAGAGGTACACAGATGTCAAGATAGAATTCCAATGCATGAACTCACCACTGCTCTGCTCTGCTCGCTGTGTGCTTTCATTTACCTGAAACTGCAGTGCTTTATAAATTTTAAGTTCCATGGGGGGGGGGGGGGGGGGGAGAAAGTGTTAAAAAGTCTTGAGAGGGTTGCTGGAGTCACTATCTATTCCAATCTATTCCATTCCCACAATAAAGAGATAAAGGAGGAGGGAGGAAATATAGCTACAAATACTTCCCAAGGCTTCACATTTTCAGAAAAGACATGGAGGAAGAAGAAGAAGAAGAAGAAAATTTTATAATATTGATGAACAGAGGACAGACATAATTTTCCTGTGATTGGCATTCTTTTATTTTATGTTATCAGTATTATACTAAATGAAATTCTCCACTATGTTACATTTTCACCCAGTTTTTGTTTTATGGTATTTCCTTCTGGCACCAGATGGTCAACCTTATTTTGCTTTGGTTATTTCCTTCTTTAAAAAAAAAAGCTTGTTGGGGCCACCTGCTTGACCATGGTGCTTGCATATTTTCTGCTGTTGTCATCTTCCACTTCTGGTGTTCATGGCGAAATTTGGTAGTTGTTATTTTGTTAGTGCATTGAGCTTTTGCATTACTACAGTGTTCCTCGATTCTCATGCTGAACCCTATCTTGGGTTCCTCAGACCATTTCCTGGTCTCTTTGTTGTTAAATTCTGTAAGGGATGTTAGGAAGGGTTACATGGTAGTCATCCTTTAGTAGTTGTGTCTTGCCTTATATATAGTTCTACAAGGTATTTGTTTATTTGCTTGATCCACAGGGATCCTGTGGCTTTGCTCTTGCTGTCTACTTTGTGAAGATCTTACTGGACATCTTACGAAGATCCAGTCTGTATCAGTGGCTATAGAAAGCTAGTCATCATCGGACAGCAACAGTGATGTTTCCTTAGAGTTGATAGAGTTCATGATTAGGTTTATGCCATTGTCCCTCTTCTGGTAGGATCCTTGGCTCCACTGTCTTTTGCAGGAATTTCTGTTCTTGTAATTCAAGAACTTTTATTAGGGACTCCTTGGTTAGGAATAAAAATTCTGCTGCGCAGAGGACTGGTGGTCTAACTACTATGTTTTGGTGTCTTAGTTCAATATTGATCTACCTAGTTTGATTTTCCTTTGTTTAAGAGGTACTGTTTCACCAAGATCATACAAGCTCCAGTCTTTAAGGTATTTTGTAGCTTTGGCTCTCTTAATAAGCTTAATTGTGCTGACTCATTCTAGGAGTATTTTTAATATTATCTTGATCAGTAGACCCGTTTTCTTTGCTATTAAACGCAGTACTATCACATGTTTCTCAGAGGCTGTGTCATTTTTGAGTAGATTTATGATCTCTGACTTCCTCGTATATGAGTGGAGGGGTGTGGTTGGTGTTGGGATTAGAGGGTTCTATAACTCGGAGAGTCTTACATAGGTTCTTTGACATTTAGGAGTTGCTGAAAGTATTGACATACACTTTTAATGTGTTATAATTGAGGATGTAAGGATGTAGAGGATGTAGGATGTAGAGGCTTGTCTCACTAGCGGTAAGATAGATACTGCCTACAGGAAAATTAAAGAGACCTTTGGAGAGAAGAGAACCACTTGTATGAATGTCAAGAGCTCAGATGGCAACCCAGTTCTAAACAAAGAAGGGAAGGCAGAAAGGTGGAAGGAGTATATAGAGGGTTTATACAAGGGCGATGTACTTGAGGACAATATTATGGAAATGGAAGAGGATGTAGATGAAGACGAAATGGGAGATAAGATACTGCGTGAAGAGTTTGACAGAGCACTGAAAGACCTGAGTCGAAACAAGGCCCCGGGAGTAGACAACATTCCATTTGAACTACTGATGGCCTCGGGAGAGCCAGTCATGACAAAACTCTACCATCTGGTGAGCACGATGTATGAGACAGGCGAAATACCCTCAGACTTCAAGAAGAATATAATAATTCCAATCCCAAAGAAAGCAGGTGAGGACAGATGTGAAAATTACCGAACTATCAGTTTAATAAGTCACAGCTGCAAAATACTAATGCGAATTCTTTACAGACGAATGGAAAAACTGGTAGAAGCCGACCTCGGGGAAGATCAGTTTGGATTCCGTAGAAATGTTGGAACACGTGAGGCAATACTGACATTACGACTTATCTTAGAAGAAAGATTAAGGAAAGGCAAACCTACGTTTCTAGCATTTGTAGACTTAGAGAAAGCTTTTGACAATGTTAACTGGAATACTCTCTTTCAAATTCTGAAGGTGGCAGGGGTAAAATACAGGGAGCGAAAGGCTATTTACAGTTTGTACAGAAACCAGATGGCAGTTATAAGAATCGAGGGGCATGAAAGGGAAGCAGTGGTTGGGAAGGGAGTAAGACAGGGTTGTAGCCTCTCCCCGATGTTATTCAATCTGTATATTGAGCAAGCAGTAAAGGAAACAAAAGAAAAATTCGGAGTAGGTATTAAAATTCATGGAGAAGAAGTAAAAACTTTGAGGTTTACCGATGACATTGTAATTCTGTCAGAGACAGCAAAGGACTTGGAAGAGCAGTTGAACGGAATGGACAGTGTCTTGAAAGGAGGATATAAGATGAACATCACCAAAAGCAAAACGAGGATAATGGAATGTAGTCAAATTAAGTCGGGTGATGCTGAGGGAATTAGATTAGGAAATGAGAAACTTAAAGTAGTAAAGGAGTTTTGCTATTTAGGGAGTAAAATAACAAATGATGGTCGAAGTAGAGAGGATATAAAATGTAGACTGGCAATGGCAAGGAAAGCGTTTCTCAAGAAGAGGAATTTGTTAACATCGAGTATAGATTTAAGTGTCAGGAAGTCGTTTCTGAAAGTATTTGTATGGAGTGTAGCCATGTATGGAAGTGAAACATGGACGATAACTAGTTTGGACAAGAAAAGAATAGAAGCTTTCGAAATGTGGTGCTACAGAAGAATGCTGAAGATAAGGTGGGTAGATCACGTAACTAATGAGGAGGTATTGAATAGGATTGGGGAGAAGAGAAGTTTGTGGCACAACTTGACTAGAAGAAGGGATCAGTTGGTAGGACATGTTTTGAGGCATCAAGGGATCACAAATTTGGCATTGGAGGGCAGTGTGGAGGGTAAAAATCGTAGAGGGAGACAAAGAGATGAATACACTAAGCAGATTCAGAAGGATGTAGGTTGCAGTAGATACTGGGAGATGAAGAAGCTTGCACAGGATAGAGTAGCATGGAGAGCTGCATCAAACCAGTCTCAGGACTGAAGACCACAACAACAACAACAACAACAACAACAACAACTGAGGCCCAGTGATCCATCTTCTTGCTGGAAATATGAAGTAGGAGGCATGAAATGGGTCATCTGTTTTGAGGCACTTTTAGAGATCTATATAGTTGTCTATTTGAAAATTTCCCTCTGGCTGTTCAATCAGTTGTTTGTTGTACTTCCTCTTTGCCCATCTTATGATGCTGGCTATTGTTTTCCTTTGTGTAATAAATGCTATTTTGATACTCTAATGAACAACTGTTGACCGTTGACAAATTTTTCATCATGCTGATAAAAACTGTGTGCTAAATCAGGACTCGAAACTGGGACCTATTGGACATAGTGACATATCCTATTAATATGATCATTTGTAGAGTCAATCTGTAGCTTACAAATTAGTATACGAAATAAGCCTTTGTGTATAGGCTTCAGCTATTGAATAACACCAACTGCACGATGGCCGTTCACAATGGCATCCCCACCACCACCTCTGCCACCTTCCCTATCATACCGTTTGCTCAGGTATGGGCCAAATTATTTAGTGTAAATTCCTCTTCAGTGTCTCATGGTCTTGCGGTAGCGTTGTCGCTTCCTGTTCATGGGGTCCCGGGTTTGATTTCCGGCGGGGTCAGGGATTTTTCCTGCCTCGAGATGACTGGGTGGGTTGTGTCGTCGTCGTCGTCGTCGTCGTCGTCACCCGCATCGTCCCCTATGCTCCTCTGAGAATGGGACATCATCATCATCGTCTTCTTCTTCTTCTTCTTCTTCTTCTTCTTCAGCTGCTTCCCTGTGGTTGACACTCATTTTTATTTTACTAGTTGCTAGTACTCCACTTAATTGTATTACTTTAATAGACTGTTTGATGTAATTTATGTAAATAACGCTTTCTAACAAATGCATCAATATGTAAAATAGAACCAGTACGCAACCATCAAAAAGTGTTCACTGCAAGTTTAGCTTTTTTTCTTATTTTGGAAAAAGTGGCTCCACAGTCTGAAATTCTTGTATTTGTGCTAGTAACATTGACAAATTTTTCTTTCAGAGTCGATACAATGCAGCTCGTATGAGTGTATCAGATCGTGTTTCTCGAGTGGCTGCTGTAGTAGAAAGCCTTGAACGTGAAATGGAGTTGCTGTGTGTGACAGGTGTTGAGGATCGTTTGCAGGATCGTGTGCGCCCCACATTGGAGCTCCTAAGAAATGCTGGAATAAAGGTATTCATTGTTTGCTTACAAGTTTGTATTAAATTGCTGAAGAATAATTTGTCTGAGCTGTTTTGCTAAATTGCCAATAAGCTTGTAGCAGAGTTTTTTTATACATAATAGTAAATGGCCAAAGTTGCTGTGAATTAATAAATGAACTTTTGTACTTGCCAAAACTTTCAACTGAAAAAGCCACAATATCATTGAAGGACATACTGCACTTAACAGAAGTATCATGACCGTCACACAGTAATTAAGAACAAGTTTGTACTTATTGAGTGTCTTCTAAAATCCTACACACTCACCATTGACAGTATTGGAGAGCAGTATTGTAAAATAGTGCTCCACACTTTATGTGAGATATATCTGGATCTAGTTAACAACCCACATTTAGTATTTCATTTTTTTTTTTCCTTTATGTTATGCTTCAATTACGTAGCCGTAATTCAAATTACACTATTACTAAGGACTTCAGTATAATGTCTTTGACATAGAGCTGAGTGAGTAAACTGTTGATCACCACTTATTAAAGTTATGATACTTCAGATCTGCTGGCAATAAAGATATCTCAGAGAAAAGGCTTAGCCAGAAAAGAGGAAGGTGTGGATTTGAGTCCCAGGCTGGTAAACCTGCATGAAATTTTTGAAGACAAATTTGAACTTCTGCTTTTCTCCATGAATGAATCTGTCCTTAATGGGCAACTATTTGTTTCAGATTTTTGTGGAAAAGCAACTAAAAAATCAAAATGTGCAGTATACAGTATACCCATAAAGACTATTTGTGGAGAGTAGAAATTTGTATAGGAGAAATGTAAATTTGACCATCCCTGTCAAATCTTTGTTGGTGAAGAAAATTCCTCAGTTCTGGGAAAAGGACAAACTGTACATATTCACAGATCCCAAATGCGCCCTACAGTCAGTAAGAAACTACTAAAAAGTATAATGCTAATTGAAACAGTGATAAATAAAGGGCACATATATCTAGAAGTTGATTAAATCAGAAACTTTAACCATTGACGTTTTATTACAGAGACCATCTGTGGTGTGCACATTATCAACACAACATTAGGTAACTTTTACTGTACATACCAGTGTAAAATACAGAAAGAGATATTATGAGGTAATAAAGACCATTATTTATTTACTAGTTTGCAATCTGTTTGCAACCAGTGTTGAAGAGGCGGCTAGATAATAAAATATTATTGTTTCTGATTAAATCTAAAATTGTGGAAATAGATTTTCTCTTTTGGGATAATAGCCTGACACTTGACTAACTGAGATGCTAAATGAAACGTACCAGGTGCCCTCCTAAGAGCCGTGAGGTGCATTTTCCCTAGTGTTTCAGCAAATATTTGCATTGCTGTTTTCTGCAGTGTGTAGCTGGTGGTAATCAAAACAAATACTGCTCATCTAATCTTTCATGGGCACCCAGTGTCAGTTAAAAGTATCAGTTAGTTTCCCATTACAGAAGTACTGATTCTGGAATTTTATGTGCCCATTGAACAGAGTGGCCCCAAATTAGTCTAGTGTGATATTTGTTTTATCAGTGTGTACAAACAGGAACACTAAAATATGAAGAGTAATCAGTACTCCAGCAGCAACGGGTGCATGGTGGTAGCAGTTAGTGTGGGCCAAGGTGATGTTGTTGTTCCTTATTATTCTGTGTGTTTTACTGTCTCTGTTAATACGTATTGATAAAACAAATATTGCATTAGACTAATTTGGGACTGTATATCAAATGAGCACATAAAATTCTGCTTTTAAACTAATTTTATTTGTAACAGGAAACAAACAAATGCCTTCTGACACTGGGTGTTGCATGAAAGATATGGTGAGTAGTATTTGCTTGGACCTAGTCTATCTACATGGACAGAAACTAAATTGCAAATATCTGCCAAAACACCATAGAAAATGTGCCTGACGACTCTTAGGAGGTCAATTCCAGTTACTATAAATAGCACTGTTCTTGGTTGAGGAAGTGTTAATTGAGGCACTGCCTGAAAAATTAACCTTTAACCAGAGCCTTTTTTGATTATTAGATTTTGCTGTTACTTTGTATGCTAGTGTATGCTAAGTAATCATTTGGTGCTTGTCATCTAAATTTTAAAATAATTGAATGCAATCTTTTTTAAATACAGATATGGATGCTGACTGGTGACAAACTGGAGACAGCCACTTGTATTGCTAAGAGTTCACACTTAGTTTCTCGCACCCAGGGGTTGCACGTCTTCAAATCTGTTATGACAAGGACTGACGCTCATCTTGAACTGAATACTTTTAGGAAGAAACAAGATTGTGCCCTGGTTATAAGTGGTGATTCTTTGGAGGTAAACACGTTATTTTTATATATCATTCACAGGCCTATATTTAATTACCAATGCAGTTTTAGTTTCTGGTCTTCTGCTACATAATGCACTAAGTTGTAAGTAACAAAGCATTTGTCCATCTTTTGTAACAAAAATTACTGCCTATTCAAATTATAGAAGTGGTACACAAATATGAATATAGATGCAAATTCTGTCTCAAATGCGAAAACTCAAAATTACCTAATAAATGCTATGTCTTAGTGAGTCACATCAGATGAACTATTTTATAAGAGATAATTTGAAACAGATTATTTTATTTTTTGCATATAAGTATAAAAAAGTAACCAGTTTTTGGTTACTGGTATTGCACATCATCTAATGAAGCTCAGATTTCAAAGACAAGGTTTGTAAGACTGTGTCTTTGCAAAATAAGAAATGCATGAACGCAATCATGTATCAGTGCACTTGATGCCCTGGTGCTGCGCAAATTATTGTTGTTTAAATGGTGTGTATAGGGTCCATATCGAATAATGCAACAAGCAAAGAAACGTGTGTAACTGCTATCTGACGTTCGAAAGTTGGTATAATAAAGACTCTGTAATGTGGCAATTTTAGGTGGTGGGTGTTATGAACTATGGTTGTATTAAATTCTGGTAGAGGTTGTAAAAAAGCTGCCACCCCCCCCCCCCCCCCCCAAAAAAAAAAAAAAAAAAATTATTATTATTATTCAAATTTTGTGGTATCTTCAGTATTATAATCTATTGGCATGTGCTCAATATCTTAAAATTTTTTACAATGATCCAGTGATTAACCAACTCAGCTTTCTTATGTATTACATTCCTTTGTTTATTAGGTGTTAACAAGCTATCTAGTTTGTCTGAAAACTGTGCTGATTGCAAAACATCAGAAATTTTAGATTTTGTTGTCACTGTTCATTTGTAAACATATTCCTGAACTAACTTCTTGATAAAGTAGATTATAGAGGTAGGTAAATAATTTAGCATTTATACAGCTAATATCAGATAAATGTTAGCAACTTTTGCACTCGTTTAGTTTCAGAGTAATTCAAGTGAATATTATTTCACTATTCAGTTAATCATAAATGTATATCTTTAATTGTGATTTATTAAATTCCAATAAACAACAGTAGTTAAAGCCAGCTTTAATTATTTTAAACTTATATAAGAATCTGGTCGGAAGACATTTTAAGTCAGTCGGTGGTTAGTTTGAAAGGAGGAACACCTGTGGTTAAAAAATATGGGATAATGTATCACAGACAAGTTAGTACAAATTACAAGTCAGAAAATGTACCCCAATTTATCTAGATTTCATATCTGGGTGTTTATTAATAATTCAGTGACTTTTAATGATTGATTGTTCTCTTAGTGTATAATTAGTATCATGGACTGTAACAAACTTCAATAATGATTGTCTACTGTGACAATGGGGTCAAACTGTGAACTATGTTGTTTCCAATAGTTAGTTATTGATTTTATTGTTAGATTTCAAGGACAACGAATTAAGAATTTTATGTGACTGTGTTAATTATATTTGCCTGCCACAGGTGAACTGTTGTGAACAGTCACATCAGAGTTAGGTTACTGCATTTGATCTGACATTATCAGACGTCAATTGAGTGTAGTCTATGATTGTCCAATTATCTTTACAGTACTTATAATAGACTCAGTCTGGCCATAAACAGTAATTTATTCACCATCTCAGTCCAAATACTGTGCCTGAACTGCAAATCCAGTGTGGACCACATTATTAGTAGTAGTATATTTCCCCACCACCAATGTCTCAGCCAGTTTTGATGGAGGTGCAGCTAGTGATGGCATACTTGTATAGGTGTTGTTCTTTGCTCATTCTTTTCTTTTGTTATTTCAAAATGAGTGAAAGGATTAATCCTGCCAAAAGTCTTCCCCTAACATCTGAATACAATTATTTTCAATTTTACTTCCACACAAAATGCCCATGAAAGGTCAGAATCGATATTCTGCAGATACAGCGATTATTGGATTGGGTGGGAAAACAAAAATAGTATCCAGAAAAACCTTAAATCAGAGGTGCACTCTATTCAGAGAAAATAAGCAAAGAATTTTGGAATAAACTTTTGTGTGTGTGTGTGTGTGTGTGTGTGTGTGTGTGAGGCTTCTTCCTAGGCACTTCGCGAACTAGACAGTTCTAAAGATAATGTGTGAAATTACCTGGCAGTTATCCAAAGTCGAGTTTACTCTAATCAAACATGAAAGTGATATACAGCTTAGGTACTGTCATTTTAGAACATCCATCAATACTAGTTTCTGTCTAAATATGAGTTAAGGTGGTACTATCACCCAGTGATCTTGATATGTTTATGCATGGAGCTTACTCACTATTTCTGTTGGATCTTCACCTGATGGACCTTCACTATGACTTTCTTCTGCTAAAAATGTTGTTTTAAAGTCCATAAACGCATTGTTTAGAATTGCAGAAAGACCTTTTGCCATAGCTTTCTCATCAGAATTGACATTCAAGGTACTTGGCCACATTTTAGAGAAACACTTCAGAGATTTTTTCCGATAGCTCGTAAAAGTACATATCATCATGGGCATAGTTAAGAAAAACTGGAGAGTAACTAAAAAAATTTGATTCGTAACAATATTTGTGAATGTCAGTCTATTATCATATCAGGCAGACAACATGACAAGTGATGATGATGAAGTCCCAAACTCCTTGACAGAGCATAGGGGACGATGCGGGAGACCCGCACTGCTGTACTAGGCAAGGTCGTAGCGGAGGTGGTTTGCCATTGCCTTCCTCCGACCATAATGAGTATGAAAGATGATGATGAAGACGACACAACAACACCCAGTCATCTTGAGGCAGGTGAAAATCCCTGACCCCGCCATGAATCGAACCCGGAACCCCTTGCTCGGGAAACGAGAACGCTACTGCGAGACCACAAGCTTCTACACAAGTAGAAGAAAATAGGACAAATTCATTTAAATCAAGCAAATCAGCTGTCATCAAATCCCTGGAATCCCAGTATAGGTGTCTTTTTTTTTTTCCATGTGTATGTCATAAAGTTGGCATTATCACTTGGCTTGTCCCACAGTCTCATCATGTACGATCAAAGCATGGGACCCTGAAAACTGACACAAAAATTGCTGCAGCTTTTGAGATATTTTGACAGTGATAGTGTACATGTTGTCCCCAAGAAGCAAATTCCTGAACGGTAACCCTAAATGGGTTGAAGGCAGCAGTAACTGATACTCACACTACACCATAACATGTGTTGCACAGAACACTTTTAGAGGCAATAAACTATATCTCTCTGTATGGACAAGCATAAGGGAGAGTAAGTATATTACGAACGCAGAGAATGAGTGGGGGGGGCGGGGGGGGGGGACGAAGTCTGACACTGAAGTTTGCTTCCGTTTTGACACTTCCAGGTACGTACTTGAAAAATCCTTTCTTGGGAGGGTAATACCCCAAATAGATTGCTATCACTGTGTATGGGTAGCATTAAGAATATTGTGCAAGCCATGTGCTGGGCACACTGTGAAGGATTTTCAAGATTTACAGTGTTTGACACTATGCTATAACAGCAATTGGTTGGAAACTCAGACTAGTGATGTAGTGTGGTCACTTTCCTTTATACAGGGTTATTACAAATGATTGAAGCGATTTCACAGCTCTACAATAACTTTATTATTTGAGATATTTTCACAATGCTTTGCACACACATACAAAAACTCAAAAAGTTTTTTTAGGCATTCACAAATGTTCGATATGTGCCCCTTTAGTGATTCGGCAGACATCAAGCCGATAATCAAGTTCCTCCCACACTCGGCGCAGCATGTCCCCATCAATAAGTTCGAAAGCATCGTTGATGCGAGCTCGCAGTTCTGGCATGTTTCTTGGTAGAGGAGGTTTAAACACTGAATCCTTCACATAACCCCACAGAAAGAAATCGCATGGGATAAAGTCAGGAGAGCGTGGAGGCCATGACATGAATTGCTCATCATGATCTCCACCACGACCGATCCATCGGTTTTCCAATCTCCTGTTTAAGAAATGCCGAACATCATGATGGGAGTGCGGTGGAGCACCATCCTGTTGAAATATGAAGTTGGCGCTGTCGATCTCCAGTTGTGGCATGAGCCAATTTTCCAGCATGTCCAGATACACGTGTCCTGTAACGTTTTTTTCGCAGAAGAAAAAGGGGCCGTAAACTTTAAACCGTGAGATTGCACAAAACACGTTAACTTTTGGTGAATTGCGAATTTGCTGCACGAATGCGTGAGGATTCTCTACCACCCAGATTCGCACATTGTGTCTGTTCACTTCACCATTAAGAAAAAATGTTGCTTCATCACTGAAAACAAGTTTCGCACTGAACGCATCCTCTTCCATGAGCTGTTGCAACCACGCCGAAAATTCAAAGCGTTTGACTTTGTCATCGGGTGTCAGGGCTTGTAGCAATTGTAAATGGTAAGGCTTCTGCTTTAGCCTTTTCCGTAAGATTTTCCAAACCATCGGCTGTGGTACGTTTAGCTCCCTGCTTGCTTTATTCGTCGACTTCCGCGGGCTACGCGTGAAACTTCCCCGCACGTGTTCAACCGTTTCTTCGCTCACTGCAGGCCGACCCGTTGATTTCCCCTTACAGAGGCATCCAGAAGCTTTAAACTGTGCGTACCATCGCCGAATGGAGTTATCAGTTGGTGGACCTTTGTTGAACTTCGTCCTGAAGTGTCATTGCACTGTTACGACTGACTGATGTGAGTGCATTTCAAGCACGACATAAACTTTCTCGGCTCCTGTCGCCATTTTGTCTCACTGCGCTCTCGAGCGCTCTGGCGGCAGAAACCTGAAGTGCGGCTTCAGCCGAACAAAACTTTGAGTTTTTCTACGTATCTGTAGTGTGTCGTGACCATATGTCAATGAATGGAGCTATAGTGAATTTATGAAATCGCTTCAATCATTTGTAATAGCCCTGTATATAATAATTACAAGAACTACTCCCAAGTCTAGGTATAGTGAACTGCTCCCAAGTCTAGGTATAGCAAGTGCTATTACGTTATTGTTTTTCAACCCACCTGTTATTCACACATCCAGTGCAGTAAAGGGCACTAAAATTGAAGATAGAAATAAGATTCAGTAGTTTCTAAGGTCATTTCAAGTTTAATATTGTTTTATCAGGATTTAGTATGTAGATGGTGATAAAGAGCCAGTATGGGTCTACCATATTATGAGATTGCAGCTGTTACAGCCAAACAGCCATTCTTTATGGGCTATTAAGTGGGTCATGTCAACTCACCTAGACCACTGTGCTGGACCATCACAGATTTCATTGAAATTTTGTGTGAAATTTGGCACATGCCCCCAGTCAACATCAGTAAAGTTTAATGTTCATCAAAGCAACATTGTCCTAGATTTAATCACTTATTTGGCTCCATTTGTGACTTCACACAGAGCGAGCATGATTTTATGGAAAGTTTGAGCTGTTCTATCTCAAGTACTATTTTGTCGAAAGAAATGAAGTTTGGCTGTTTTGTATAACTTTGCATTCTCTTAAGAATAGTAATGAAAAGAAATTTGACATACCATATTCAGCCAGAAAATCTTAGGCAACATCACTCCCCCCCCCCCTCCCCAAAAAAAAAAAAAAAAAAAAAATCAGAATTTGGCTTGTTACATCTTACGGATTAAAGATATGACAAACTTGAAACTTGGTATGTAGTAACCTAACAACACAAGGTTCTCAAATATTAAGTTTCAGTTATGTACTGCTTTTCAATGCTGAGTCAATTAGATGCAAAGTTGGAGATTTTGTAAAAAGATAAAAAAAATGCAGTAGTTTAGGCCTAATTTTCCAAAAAACTGTTTTCTATGAAACTTTGCAAACTAGACTCATTAGGAAGATCACTGTTTTAACCACAAAAAAAGTTTATTTGATTATCCAACATGGGATATAACAATGCTACATAATTTGAATTAAAGTTGGATTAGAAATACGCAATAGTAAAAAAATTTAAATTTTGGATTCTTATATATCATACTGTAAACATATCCTGAACATGAAACTTATTATGCAATGGGTCAGTAGTACAAGGATGTGAAATACAAAATTTAATTGACGCACTACTTTCCAATGATCTACAAATTTGTCGTAATGATGACGGGTTTTGTGGAAAGGTGAAACTAAATGATATTATACACTTCTTGTACAAATACCTTTTTCTATTATCAAAGCAATATAGTGAGATATTAGTTGTCAATAAACAAATAAAAAATGCATGCAACAAAATACATTTAACAGGTTGTTGAGACGTAGCCCATTGTCGTGGTACATTAACTCGAATTTGTCCATCATTTACAAGTATCATTAGCACACATTGGGAAATTGAATGTGATGTTCTGAATGCTTGAAAACATACTCTTTCCAGCTCTGATTATTTTGAAATCAGTTATGTAAATCAGATATTCTAAAAGCAAATTGAATGTTATCTATTTTTGGCATTTTTACGACAATCAAATTTGAACTGATTTTGTAGAAATTTGGAAAGCAGCATGTGATGGAAAACCTTATATTGCTTAGTTGTTGTTGTCATCCTTTATATATATATATATATATATATATATATATATATATATATATATATCTAAAAACAAAGATGATGTGACTTACCAAATGAAAGTGCTGGCAGGTCGACAGACACACAAACGAACACAAACATACACACAAAATTCAAGCTTTCGCAACAAACTGTTGCCTCATCAGGAAAGAGGGAAGGAGAGGGAAAGACGAAAGGATGTGGGTTTTAAGGGAGAGGGTAGATATATTTTTCCTTCGTGGAATGTTTCCTTCTATATATATATATATATATATATATATATATATATATATAAAGAAAGATGATGAGACTTACCAAACAAAAGCGCTGGCAGGTCGATAGACACACAAACAAACACAAACATACACACAAAATCTGTGGTTGCCTCGTCAGGAAAGAGGGAAGGAGAGGGAAAGACAAAAGGATTTGTGTTTTAAGGGAGAGGGTAAGGAGTCATTCCAATCCCGGGAGCGGAAAGACTTACCTTAGGGGGAAAAAAGGACAGGTATACACTCGCACACACACACATATCCATCCTCATATACACAGACACAAGCAGACATTTGTCTTTACAAATGTCTGCTTGTGTCTGTGTATATGAGGATGGATATGTGTGTGTGTGTGCGAGTGTATACCTGTCCTTTTTTCCCCCTAAGTGAGTTGCCTTTCCGGAGGTGGGAAACCAGGAGATTGGATAGTTTTTAAGGTGGAGGGTGGCATGCTGTTCTAATTTGCGGTTGGCCTGTAGGAGGATGCTCTGAACAACTGGTGTGGATGTGGGAGAGGAAAGATTGAGGACTTTTATTAGGGACAGGTCCTACTCGAAATCCCATGCCACTTTCCTTGACGTTGACCTCCACCTGTCCAATGGCCAGCTTCACACGTCCGTCCACATCAAACCCACCAACAAGCAACAGTACCTCCATTATGACAGCTGCCACCCATTCCACATCAAACGGTCCCTTCCCTACAGCCTAGGTCTTCGTGGCAAACGAATCTGCTCCAGTCCGGAATCCTTGAACCATTACACCAACAACCTGAAAACAGCTTTTGCATCCCGTAACTACCCTCCCGACCTGGTACAGAAGCAAATAACCAGAGCCACTTCCTCATCTCCTCAAACCCGGAACCTTCCACAGAAGAACCCCAAAAGTGCCCCACTTGTGACAGGATACTTTCCGGGACTGGATCAGATTCTGAATGTGGCTCTCCAGCAGGGATACGACTTCCTCAAATCCTGCACTGAACTGAGATCCATCCTTCATGAAATCCTCCCCACTCCACCAAGAGTGTCTTTCCGCCGTCCACCTAACCTTCGTAACCTCTTAGTTCATCCCTATGAAATCCCCAAACCACCTTCCCTACCCTCTGGCTCCTACCCCTGTAACTGCCCCCAGTGTAAAACCTGTCCCATGCACCCTCCCACCACCACCTATTCCAGTCCTGTAACCCGGAAGGTGTACACGATCAAAGGCAGAGCCACGTGTGAAAGCACCCACGTGATTTACCAACTGACCTGCCTACACTGTGAAGCGTTCTATGTGGGAATGACCAGCAACAAACTGTCCATTCGCATGAATGGACACAGGCAGACAGTGTTTGTTGGTAATGAGGATCACCCTGTGGCTAAACATGCCTTGGTGCACGGCCAGCACATCTTGGCACAGTGTTACACCGTCCGGGTTATCTGGATACTTCCCACTAACACCAACCTGTCAGAACTCCGGAGATGGGAACTTGCCCTTCAGCATATCCTCTCTTCTCGCTATCCGCCAGGCCTCAATCTCCGCTAATTTCAATCTGCCGCCGCTCATACCTCACCTGTCTTTCAACATCATCTTTGCCTCTGTATTTCCGTCCCGACTGACATCTCTGCCCAAACTCTTTGCCTTTACAAATGTCTGCTTGTGTCTGTGTATGTGTGGATGGATATGTGTGTGTGTGCGAGTGTAAACCTGTCCTTTTTTCCCCCTAAGGTAAGTCTTTCCGCTCCCGGGATTGGAATGACTCCTTACCCTCTCCCTTAAAACCCAGTCCTTTTGTCTTTCCTTCTCCTTCCCTCTTTCCTGACGAGGCAACCGTTGGTTGCGAAAGCTAGAGTTTTGTGTGTATGTTTGTGTGTCTATCGACCTGCCAGCGCTTTTGTTGGGTAAGTCTCATCATCTTATATATACACACCTGTAATCAACTTGTTGTAAGAAGTCAAAGTTAAAACTTTATTCACAGTATGAATTTTCCGGCTACATTGCCTCGGTTTACCTTGTACAGGTATTGTTAGCCCATGTTGGAAATTAAACCTACTGATCTGAGAAGGGGCCTTAAAATACATTGTTTTGAGTGAGACTGTGTTTGAAGCTTTAGTATGAAACCGCATTGGTAAATGAAGTGTTGAACATACCCAATGTTCACCTTTTCACAAAAGTCTCCATTTTTTGAGGAATTTGTAGATTCGTTGGAAAATAGTGGGTCAATGAAATTTTGTATTTCATGTTCTTGTTCCACCGACCTATTGCATAATAAGTTTCATGTTCAGCATGCGTTTTCTTTATGAGATATGAGACTCCGAAGCTTAAATTTTTTTCATGCTGCGATTTTCATGTCCATCCTCAATTCAAATTATATAGCATTTTTAGCTCATGTTGGGTAATCAATAAACTTTTTTCTATGGTTAAAACAGTGATCTTCATACCACTTAGGAAAGTTTTATAGAACATAGTTTGTTGCAAAATAAGATCCAGAATACTGCATTTTTGATATTTTTGTAAAATCCTGTACTTTACACTTAATTGACTCTGTAGTGGGAAGTGGTACATAAATGGAACTTCATATTTGAAAATCTTGTGTTGTTAGGTTAATACATGCCAAGTTTCTTATTCATCATACCTTTAAAACCTGAGAGGTAACAAGCCAAATTTTTTGCGGGCAATTTTGCCTAAAATTTTGTAGCCGGACATGGCTTGTAAAATTATTTTAATTACTGTTCTTAAGTGAACCATAAAACTGTACAAGATAGCCAAATTTGAATTCTTTCAAGAAAATATTGCCCAAGATACAACAGCTCATAGTTGCCAGAAATTCACATTCACTCTGCACAAAGTTGTGCTTCGAATCAAACAGGTGTTTGTATTTCTGCCAGTATTGCTTTGATGAACATTAAACTTTACCATTGTTCATTGGTAACATGTGTGAATGTTCACATAAAATTTCACGGAAATCCACGATGACTGAGCAGGAAAATGTTCCAAAATTGCTCGATATGACATAGAATGACACAAGTATATTTTTAAAAAATCATTCTTTACTTATTTTACTGGTCAATATTTTCCTTGCTGTAATGGTAGATACAAAAAATTGTAATGTTTACCACCTGTTGATGTTCAAGTTGTCCATTATGGAATCCATACTGACTGTCTTACAATGGAAGACTAGTCCATTTCTGTTTATTAAAATCTTCCCTTCAAGTTCCAAGACAGCACTTATTTCAGTATGGAGCATGGTATTCCTGAAGAGTTGTATTACAGCGCTTACTTCTGTGTAACACGCATTTACAGTGATATCGTAGTTACAGTGTTCTAGAGTGATAAATGCAGTTTCTCCGATGAAGTTTATTATTATTATTATTATTATTATTATTATTATTATTATTATTTGTATTAGTATTATCTCTCTGTGTGACATCATTCTTACAGAATCTTAAGTAAGTTGTAGATACTTTTAGCAAAATTCCTGTATTGTGTCGCAATAATGAGGTACTGGTGGTGTGAACAGGTATGCCTGCAGTACTACCAGCATGAATTTCTGGAACTGGCTTGTGGCTGTCCAGCAGTAGTGTGCTGTCGTTGTTCACCAACTCAGAAGGCAGAAGTGGTTCGGCTCATACAGAGGCACACAGGCAAAAGGGCAGCTGCAGTTGGAGATGGTGGCAATGATGTTAGCATGATACAGGCAGCAGATGCAGGTTGTGTACCATATTGTTATCTAGACAGTTTTACCATAGAAATATATTACAAAATTTTTAAAACCATTTTCACTGCATTCTTTTTTTCAGTCAGGTTTAATGTATCATTTCTGTACTTTCATTTCTTTCTTTATCCAGTTCTGCACATTTCCCAAACTCCATGCTTCAACGTAAATAGAAAAATTTTCTTGTCCCCATTTCTTACTCAAATTCATTGGTCTTGCTATTTTTATCTTCAGTGAAAAAGATAATTGTCTTATATAACAAGGCCTTTTCATTTCCATGTGTTCAAAATGTAACAGTGAAAGTTACATACCATATTTACTCGAATCTAAGCCGCACTTTTTTTCCGGTTTTTGTAATCCAAAAAACCGCCTGCGGCTTAGAATAGAGTGCAAAGTACCGTATTTACTCGAATCTAAGCCGCACTTTTTTTCTGGTTTTTGTAATCCAAAAAACCGCCTGCGGCTTAGAATCGAGTGCAAAGCAAGTGGAAGTTCTGAAAATGTGGGCAGGTGCCGCCACAACTAAGTTCTGTCGTCGAATAAATGTAGTGCTACACAGGCATGCTTTGCAGGCACAAAGATAAGTACTGTCGCCAAAACCTCTGCGTCAGTAGATAAATTTAAAAAAAAGGTTGAAGACAAGAATTTTTCTCCGCCCCGAGTTTTGACCACTGCATTTTCATACATTATCCAACGAAGTAAATACAAATTAAGTATTGTTTATTTTCGAATTTAGCATCATTTCAATGTACTATGAAAATCAGACTGGCAAGACTGTTTGGGATGTTTGTCAATATGGCCAACTCTATGTTCTGAATTTTTTCTTACCTGTGAGAAGAGATGGTTGCTAATAGGAACTTTTATGAATTGTTAATCACATGCAATATTCTCTTCACCATAAGAATAATACGAATATAAACATTTTGCCATGTATTCTTTCGTGTTTGCTGATATCTCATTTAAAACCTGTCTGCCTAATAAACTACGAAACTAGAGTGAGACAACAGCGAACGCGGAAGAATATACATATCATGTCATGTTTATATTCGTATTATTCTTGTGCCTAATAGTGATACAGTCAGAAATGAAGCACGTCAATTGACTAGATTTTTAAATCTAAGATGACTAATTTCTGTGCAGAATGTTGTATACTAAAGAGGCGTCTGCAAAGATTTTCAAACGGAGAAAAATTTTTGCTATACTCTCGTTCAGAACATCATCGATCATATGCAGTCTATTATTTGGTTCTTGTTGATCATCGTCAAAGAAAGCAGCAGTGTTAGTAACTAACAACAAATAGCTGTATCGTCATTCATTCGACCTAAATTGTGTCTCATATTACAATGGACCAAAATTGTTTCGATTTGGAGGTGCGGCCTAAAACTTCTCTCTCCCCTGGAATTTCGAGTCTCAAATTTCAGGTGCAGCTTAGATTCGGGATTTTTTTTTTTTTTTTTTTTTTTTTTTTTTTTTTTTTTTTTTTTTTCCTTGATTTCGAGTCTCATTTTTCAGGTGCGGCTTAGATTCAAGTGCGGCTTAGATTCGAGTAAATACGGTAAGCGGAAATTCTAAAAAATGTTGGTAGGTGCCGCCACAACTAACTTCTGCCGTCAAATATATGTAGCAATTCACAGGCATGCTTTTCAGGCACAAAGATAAATACTGGCGCCAAAACCTCTGCGTCAGTAAATAAAAAAAAAAAGGGGGTGGAAGAAGAGATTTTTCCTCCGCCCCGAGTTTCGACCACTGCATTTTCATACATTATCCAACGAAGTAAATACAAATTCCGTATTGTTCATCTTCGAATGTAGCAACATTTCAATGTACTGTACTATGAAAATCCGACTGGCAAGACTGTTTGGAATATTTGTCAATATGGCCAACTCTATGTTCTGAATTTTTTCTACCTATGAGAGGAGATGGTTGCTAATAGGAACTTTCATGAATTGTGAATCACATGCGGTATTCTCTTCACCATAAGAATAATACGTATATAAACATTTTGCCATGTATTCTTTCGTGTTTGCTGATATCTCATTTAAATCCTGTCTGCTTAATAAACTACGAAACTAGAGTGAGACAACAGCAAACGCGGAAGAATATACATATCATTTCATGTTTATATTCGTATTATTCTTATGCCTAATAGTGATACAGTCAGAAATGAAGCACGTCAATTGACTAGATTTTTAAATCTAAGATGACTAATTTCTGTGCAGAATGTTATATACTAAAGAGGCGTCTGCAAATATTTTCAAACGGAGAAAAATTTTTGCTATACTCTCGTTCAGAACATCATCTATCATATGCAGTCTATTATTTGGTTCTTGTTGATCATCGTCAAAGAAAGCAGCAGTGTTAGTAACTAACAACAAATAGCAGTCTCTTGCCATTGTTTCGCTAATGAGACGATTCCTCTCTTTTTCTTTTTTTAATTGTAAGCGGCGGTAGCGCGCACAAAAGCAAGCCATGCCGCGAGCAGGACAGGTCGTAAACACTGATTATCAGAATGCGACAAACAGTGCATGACACAGTACAGTAATGCATTTTCAGCTTAGAGTGACGTAAACACCTATAACAAAGAGAACGGCACTTATCAGATCAAAGAAAAATAAGCAATCAATCCAAACCAGACGAAGCACGTGAAAAAGGAAGGGTACCTGTATAAATATGGACGGAGCGCCTGACGCATAGCAATGGCTACCTGGCAAAGCTTAACTGCTAAGCTTACTACGCGAACCAAACTACTGTAGCTGTATCGTCATTCATTCGACCTAAATTGTGTCTCATATTACAATGGGCCAACTTTGTTTCGATTTGGAGGTGCGGCCTAAAACTTTACTCTCCCCTTGAATTTCGAGTCTCAAATTTCAGGTGCGGCTTAGATTCGGGAAAATTTTTTTACCTTGATTTCCAGTCTCATTTTTCAGGTGCGGCTTAGATTCGAGTGTGGCTTAGATTCGAGTAAATACGATAAATAGCTTCCAATATCTGGAAATGTAAATGTAAATCATAGGTTACACATTGCCATGTATAAAATGAGTTGCTGCCCCCCCTCTCCCCCCCAAGCAACTGGAGACAGTGGCTGTGTTGTGTTGTGTTGTGTTGTGTTGTGTTGTGTTGTGGCGTGCGTTTGTGTGTGTGTGTGTGGGGGGGGGGGGGGGGGGGTGCAGGTACACATTCCACTTCAGTAGGAGGACTTTGTCTGAAAGTTTATGAGAAAATATTGTTGCAGTCTTTTTCATTGTGTTTGCTTGCAACTCATTGCCTCATATATGTCCTTTCCATAAATTTCTGTTCTGTTGCTCCATTATCTCATCATTTTTGTGAAACTGGTGCATGCTGCTGAAGAATTGGTGATTATCTCCTTGCATGTTTTAGTGCCACTTTCAGGTAGTAGTCACATCTGCTCTACAGATTAATACAAAGCCCACACTGTGTCATCACCAGTTTGTTCTCTCTTTCTGATTTTGTGTGATCCCATGTGATGTTCTCAAACTGTCTTTTCCGGGCATTTGGCGAGTATACTCAGGCATACTCTGTGTGATGATCCAGTTTCTGTTTCCAACGCTCTCTGAAATGACAGCAGTATGAAATGACAGCAGTATGAAATGGGAGAGATTGTGACTCATGATATAGAGGTGACATTGAGTGACAAGAGTTCGTCACATGTTGAAAAACGTGCATGCATTCGTACATCTACAACTCTCTCTCTCTCTCTCTCTCTCTCTCTCTCTCTCTCTCTCTCTCTCTCTCGCGCGCACACACACACACACACACACACACACACACACACACACACACACACACACACACACAGGTCACAACTACTGTTGTCTCCAGGCACTAGGGATTGACTGCGATGAGCAAAAATTCGACGGGTGTGAGTGGTGAGAGTACATAAGAGGTGGGGTAGGAGGGAGAAGGATGGGGGCGGGGGAATTCATTAGTGCTGTCTTTGGGAGTGTGCAGATTGTAGGCTGTAGGTGCAGCATTGGGAGGCTGTGCTGAAGGAAAAAGGCAGAGGAGAGAATCAGAGAAGAGGAAAGGGCTATGCAGATGCGCTGGGTGATAGAAGGTGAGTGAGACTGGAGTGGGAGCAGGAAAGGAGATAAGAGGCACTTGCAGCAGGGACTAAAGTTCACATTATGTAAGAAGGCAGCCCAATTTTCAGTCGTTCTGCACATCCACCCCATCCTGCCACTAGCCACTGGCACCCAATAATATTAATTCTCTTTCTGAGCAGCTAACAGAGTGTTACAGCTAGGAGTGAGAATCTCACTCCTGCATGCTGCCCTGTTGCTGTACTTCGCGACAACCAAATTATTTATTCAACTGTCAATTTTTTTTGTTTCCTTTTTTTTCTTGCAGCAGTATAGCTGAGAATGTGTATGTTTATGGCATTAAATTTGAAGTGCTTCACAAGCAGGCGAAGCAAATTATTTACTGCATCTATAACTTTTTCAAATGTGAATTTGAAAACACATCTCCTACTGATGACACTTGAAAACACAAGAATACCATGTGTTGTCGGCAAGAGAATTGTAAGTGAAAATGTCAGAGCTGCAGGAACCATAGAAATAACTGGTTTCATGTCACATGGAAAGCATCGAAATCGCAAGGAACCTGTAACACAAATGGATGGTTTTAACAAAGATGTTTTAAAGGGCTCCATGTGAATGATGAACACACGTCGTCACAAAAATGTTTACAGTTATGCATGCTTGAATTGTAAGCGCTTGTCAATGTAAAGAATTTTAAAAGATGTTGGTTCCAGATACATTAAGAAGAGAGTTTTTAGTTCAAAGAAGTGACATAGGTGCAGTACAAACTATATCCCATATAAAGATCCACAATACAAGAGGAGAAGGGTGCTCAATAGTGTACTGCCTTGGTGAAATGTGGGCCAGTTAGAATCATTCCAATATGATCTGCTGGAAACTGAGTGATGGTACTGGCGGTTTTAAAGTTGTCATAGGAATAAATTCTTGGACAGTTATAAGCACTGTCAGTTCCGTGACATGATTTACAATTCTTGTCATATCTTGCTTGAAGTCGGTCATTGCGAGTTAAATTTAACAGTTATAGAGAAAACATCAAGTACGAACACCAGTGACACGTGGAATTAATTTGGGAAAAGTGTTTTAAGGCTATGTGGGAGAGGGGGGGGGGATTCAGGATGTTATAATAGATCGCTTGTGCATGAGGCAATGGACAGCATCCCACCTATAGCGTGTTCATAGTGTGCAGCATGCTGAAAAGCTTCAGACAGAAGAATTTGACAGGAAAGTGATGATGGATATAAGCGTTGAACCTATCATCATAAATTTACAATCAGATTGTTCGGAAACAGACTCAAATAGAAGTGACAATGGTATTACAATGTAGACCTTAGAACAAAGTTATAATATTTCTTAGTTTTTAAAGACTTGTGGTTTAAAAAATTTGTTTGTCAACGTATCAGTTGCATACATAATAATTAGAACTTCCTAGCCTTTTTCACTTGGACTTTGTATCCTTTTAATTACGCAGACTATAGTGTTCAACATATTACCCAAGGAGAAGTTAAACTTCTCCCACCATGTTGTATGCTCTGATAACACGCGAGAATGCAGCTGAATAAATTTGTCAGAAGTCTGATATTTCCACATGTAAACCTCTGTCATTTTCAAGGTATGAACTGGATAAGGCCCTAAAATAACAGTAACTGTTACTTGTCAAGATATCAGTGGTTTTCGATGTTATTGGTCACCATTCCCTAGAGTTATTTGCAGATGATGGTTAATTGCTTCCATGTTGAATGGATTATAAATGCGGTCTCTCCTTGTAATATCAAACCTGTTAGTTTATGATTTTGGTTTGTGCTTCAAGTTAATTTTGTTGTGTATTAAATTTTTACTTATAATGCAGTTCAGATCGCGATAAATTTTAATTATTGCAAGCAGTTTCAATGACCTTGTCATTAGACAATTGTCATTTTGAGAAAAATTGTACTTCACGTCTTCACAGACCTGTGTCAGCTGTTCTCACCTCCCGACGTCTCACCGGGTAAATCTGTAGAGCAGTGGATGCAATGTCATCAAGAATTAATATTTATCTTATGATGACTGATCGCAATTGGTTTTAATATATGTTATTCCCGTCATAGATTTGAGCATATAATACAATGTACAGTAGGCAAATGAGCCTGACTGTTATCCGCAGCAACACAGTTCAGCAACGTGGACTTCATTTGCCTGCGCTCTGCTGCTGCGCATGCGCAGTTCTCATAACCCCCTATGCTTCCTTTCCACTCCACCTCTATGCACGGAAGCGCCATCCTAGGTGACGCGGGCTATAGTGAAGGTTGAGGCCATGGTGTTAAGCCAAAGAAGGATACGATGTTGGAAGAGTTTCCACCTGTACAGTTCAGCAAAATCGTTGATGGAAAGAAACCAGTTGGCAGAGGCTGTGAAGCATCCAGTGACGTCAAGCACGCAGTGTTGAACAGTATGCTTGGCTGCTGTCTCTTGACCACTGTTTGGTGGTGGCCTTTTATACAATCAGACAGCTTGTTAGTTGTCATGTCCGCATAGAATGCCATGTAGTTGTTGCAGCTAAGTTGGTAGATCACATGGCTGCTTTCCCCTGCCATGGCTTTGATGAGGTCATAGATGCTTATGATACAACTGGAGTTAGATGCTAATGAGAGGATTTATGGGACAGATCTTGCATGTAAGTCTGTTTCTGTAAAATGAGCCATGGGTCATAGGGAACAGGTGTGGAGTAGGGGCTAGGGGCAACAAGGATATTACGTGGGTTGGGTGAACGGTGGAACACCATTCTGGTAAGGATGGTGAGGATACTTCTCATTTCAAGGCACAGTGAAAGGTAATTGAAATTATGCAGGTGGGAACTCTCCCTGCAACATATCCTCTGTTCCCATAATCTCCTGCCTCACCTGATAAACTCCCACTCCAGTCCCACACACCTTCTGACCATCTCAGCACAACTGCAAGTCCTTACTCCTTCTCCGATTCTTGCTTCTCGCTTCTCTCTATCCTCCTCCCCCCCCCCCCCCCCCCCTTCTCAGCCCAGCCTCCCTATTCTGCACCTAGCAGCTTACCATCCTGTCACCACCACAGCCTGGCACTCCCATAGGCACCACTACATCGTCATGATCATCATCTGTATCCCCATTACTCACTCGGCTGAGATTGCTGCTCAGCACAGTCAGGCCTTGGCACCTCGAAATGACAGGGGCTCTGTGTGTGTGTGTGTGTGTGTGTGTGCTTTCTATATCTGAAAAATGACTTTGTTCATAACTTTGAACAGCATTGAACTAACAGTCTCCTTTCAGTGTGTGTGTGTGTGTGTGTGTGTGTGTGTGTGTGTGTGCGCGCCGCCTCCGCCGCCGCGCCCCCCGCCCCCTCCTCTCCCCCCTGCTCAGTGCCTCTTCTGTGTGGTAGGTTATTCCATCTGCAGAGAGAGAGAGAGAGAGAGAGAGAGAGAGAGAGAGAGAGAGAGTGTGTGTGTGTGTGTGTGTGTGTCATGATAGCATGTACTCTTCCTGATGCTATTGCACCAACAAGGTAAGAGTTATCACAAATACTCTAACATGGCTACCAGTGCTGTATGTACAGTTTATTTGCCAGAATGTGTCCAACGGACAAACACAGTGGACTCTTGTTTTATGTGCTATGCTTCCTTTTACTAGTGTGCCACTGTACAAGCAGGTGACTGTAGCGTAATCTGATAGTAAATAGAATTCTGTGCGATTGTGAAAATGTATTGGAGTTGATAATTGTAATTCAGATTAAAATTTATGTGATCTCGGCCAAGAGCTTATTCAAGGGACCAATCAGATGAAAATCTGACAGTGCGTGGTCTGGACTATATGGTGTATGCTGGAGCACCTCTTACCCAAATTTGGCGATTTTCTCATGAACAAGAGCAACCACATGGGGCGAGCATTGTCATGAAGAAGTTTGAGACCATCAGCATTAATGTTGTGACATTTGTGAGGAAGGACACGACACAACTTACCCAAAGTTCTGATGTAGGCTGCAGCATTCACAATGGTCCTGTGTTCAGCAGAGTCTCCCAATAATGCACCATGCATATTCCAGACAGCACAAGCACTTTCTTAGCACATGAGTAACTTTGAATTTTTCTTCATACTAGGCAGCCAGCATATTTCCACTCCATAGAGGCCTGCTTTCTTTCAGGTGTGTAGTGTTATGCCCATGATTCATCACCAGTCATGATTCCTTCACAAAGTCGTGCCCTTTTGCGATGTAAAGTGTTAAGTGATCCAAGCTTGACGTCATTCGCTGACCGTTGTGGTTGTGAGGTTCTTAGTTACCCCACGAGCACTACCTCCACGAAATTTCAACGTGGCCTGAACAGAATTGTACACTGTGCCATAGAAAATGTTGAACTGCTATGATAAAGTTCATAGTTGCACATGCTGGTCATTCAAAATTGCTGTGCCACTGGCTCAGACATTCTGGGGGTTGCAGCAGTTACTGGCCGCCCGATTATGCTGTTGTAACAGGGGGTTACTTCAACTTGCCAGGTATAGATTGGGAGTGTTACGCCATCAAAACTGGCGCCAGAGGCAGGGAATCGTGTGGCATTATTCTGGATGTCTTGTCTGAAAATTACCTTGAGCTGGAACCAACGCATGAAGGTAACATCTTGGACCTCTTGGCAACAAACAGACGTGAACTTATCGAATCAGTTAATGTAGAGGAAGGTATCAGTGATCATAAGGTTGTGACAGCATCTATGACAACGGGTCCTACAAGGAATGTTAAGAAAGGTAGGAAGATACATTTGCTCAGCAAGGGTGACAGGATACAAATTTCAGAATATCTCAGCAGTCAGCATCAAATATTTGTTGATGAGGACAAAGATGTGGAGAACAAATGGAAAAAACTGTAGTGTATCGTTCAATGTGCCCTAGACAAGTATGTCCTGGGGTGGGCTGGTGTAATGTTAAGCGTTTTCGTGGACTTACTTGTTGAAGAATGCTGGTTCTGCTTTCTTGCAGCGCCGATGTCTTCTGCTAGCACCGGACGCTCCTCCGAAGATTTCACTGCTAGGAAGGGGAAATTTTCTCTCTTTCTCCCCCCCCCCCTCCTTATTTAAAAAACACGCTACTCTCGGAATATCATTCAATGCAGCAGAACATATTTATTTCCACTTTGTACAAAAAAACAACTAAACTTTGTGAAGTAAGCCCACACATTATCAGGCACCCAGAATCAGTTAATTACACATTTTTGAACACAATTAATACATAAGCTTTTATCATGGCTGACTATCCACGTCCACTTGCTTTACAAGCAAGCGCTTTACCACTAGACCACCAAGCCTGATATGTATAATATAGTTCGTATATATGTTTTGATGAGAGATTTTCCAAGCACCAAAATATGTTGCATGTTTGTTTGTATCATTTGATTGCATTGAATTTTTGTTGTTGTTGTTGTTGTTGTGGGCTTCAGTCCTGAGACTGGTTTGATGCAGCTCTCCATGCTACTCTATCCTGTGCAAGCTTCTTCATCTCCCAGTACTTACTGCAACCTACATCCTTCTGAATCTGCTTAGTGTATTCATCCCTTGGTCTCCCTCTACGATTTTTACCTACCACACTGCCCTCCAATGCTAAATTTGTGATCCCTTGATGCCTCAGAACATGTCCTACCAACCGGTCCCTTCTTCTTGTCAAGTTGTGCCACAAACTCCTCTTCTTCCCAATTCTTTTCAATACCTCCTCATTAGTTATGTGATCTACCCATCTAATCTTCAGCATTCTTCTGTAGCACCACATTTCGAAAGCTTCTATTCTCTTCTTGTCCAAACTAGTTATCGTCCATGTTTCACTTCCATACATGGCTACACTCCATACAAATACTTTCAGAAACAACTTCCTGACATTTAAATCTATACTCGATGTTAACAAATTTCTCTTCTTCAGAAACACTTTCCTTGCCATTGCCAGTCTACATTTTATATCCTCCCTACTTCGACCATCATCAGTTATTTTGCTCCCCAAATAGCAAAACTCCTTTACTACTTTAAGTGTCTCATTTCTTAATCTAATTGCCTCAGCATCACCTGACTTAATTCGACTACATTCCATTATCCTCGTTTTGCTTTTGTTGATGTTCATCTTACATCCTCATTTCATGACACTGCTCTTCCAAGTCCTTTGCTGTCTCTGACAGAATTACAATATCATTGGCGAACGTCAAAGTTTTCATTTCTTCCCCATGGATTTTAATACCTACTCCGAATTTTTCTTTTGTTTCCTTTACTGCTTGCTCAATATACAGATTGAATAACACCGGGGAGAGGCTACAACCCTGTCTCACTCCCTTCCCAACCACTGCTTCCCTTTCATGCCCCTCGACTCGTATAACTGCCATCTGGTTACTGTACAAATTGTAAATAGCCTTATGCTCCCTGTATTTTACCCCTGCCACCTTTAGAATTTGAAAGAGATTATTCCAGTCCACATTATCAAAAGCTTTTTCTAAGTCTACAAATGCTAGAAACGTAGGTTTGCCTTTCCTTAATCTTTCTTCTAAGATAAGTCGTAGGGTCAGTATTGCCTCACATGTTCCAATATTTCTACAGAATCCAAACTTATCTTCCCCGAGGTCGGCTTCTACGAGTTTTTCCATACATCTGTAAAGAATTCAAGTTAGTATTTTGCAGCTGTGACTTATTAAACTGATAGTTTGGTAGTTTTCACATCTGTCCTCACCTGCTTTCTTTGGGATTGGAATTTTTATATTCTTCTTGAAGTCTGAGGGTATTTCGCCTGTCTCATACGTCTTGCTCACCAGATGGTAGAGTTTTGTCAGGACTGGCTCTCCCAAGGCCGTCAGTAGTTCTAATAGAATGTTGTCCACTCCCGGGGCCTTGTTTCGACTCAGGTCTTTCAGTGCTCTGTCAAACTCTGCACGCAGTATCATATCTCCCATTTCATCTTCGTCTACATCCTCTTCCATTTCCATAATAGTGTCCTCAAGTACATCGCCCTTGTATAGACCCTCTATATACTCCTTCCACCTTTATGCTTTCCCTTCTTTGCTTAGAACTGGGTTTCCATCTGAGCTCTTGATATTCATACAAGTGGTTCTCTTTTCTCTAAAGGTCTCTTTAATTTTCCTGTAGGCAGTATCTATCTTACCCCCTAGTGAGATAAGCCTCTACAGCCTTACATTTGTCATCTAGCCATCCCTGCTTAGCCATTTTGCACTTCCTGTCGATCTCATTTTTGAAATGTTTGTATTCCTTTTTGCCTGCTTCATTTACTGCATTTTTATATTTTCTCCTTTCATCAGTTAAATTCAATATTTCTTCAGTTACCCAAGGATTTCTACTAGCCCTCGTCTTTTTACGTACTTGATCGTCTGCTGCCTTCACTACTTCATCCCTCAGAGCTACCCATTCTTCTTCTACTGTATTTCTTTCCCCATTCATGACAATTGTTCCCTTATGCTCTCCCTGAAACTCTGTACAACCTCTGGTTTAGTCAGTTTATCCAGGTCCCATCTCCTTAAATTCCCACCTTTTTGCAGTTTCTTCAGTTTTAATCTACAGTTCATAACCAATAGATTGTGGTCAGAGTCCACATCTGCCCCTGGAAATGTCTTACAATTTAAAACCTGGTTGCTAAATCTCTGTCTTACCATTATATAATCTATCTGATACCTTCTAGTATCTGCAGGATTCTTCCATGTGTACAACCTTCTTTTATGATTCTTGAACCAAGTGTTAGCTATGATTAATATGCATTGAATTAGAAGCTCAAATTTTGAACGCTGCCGACGGACTGTAGAGCATAATATGTGACATATAATGCAATTTGATACCTCACTGGTTAATGAGAAAAAGGAATCTTTAACAGCCAGACCGGCAGGCAGACATAGAATCACTTTTTTTTGTCAATCTAAGGGTTCTGTTTTTACTGCCTGAGGTACATAACCATAAAAAGGCAGCATATTAAAATGTCCACTAATCTTGTTATTTAGTTGAACATTATAAGATTGTCTGTTATGAAGATGATTGTATTGTGATTTGTTTTCAGACCCAATTCCAGTTTTCAGATAAACGCATTTTATTCTGATGTAATTCTTCAGGCTTTCCCAGCGAGATCTTGACATGTGGAATAATCGGGTCTACTGTCAGATGTTTGTGTCGCTCTGGCACAATATTTCAGCCACGTAACCACATAACTTCTTCAGTTTTAATCTACAGTTCATAACCAGTAGATTGTGGTCAGAGTCCACATCTGCCCCTGGAAATGTCTTACAATTTAAAACCTGGTTGCTAAATCTCTGTCTCACCATTATATTCAGGTGCGACCTGATTCTGTTTATAAGTCACATCAGTCAGTGTGACCTAAAATTTCACTGCAAATCTTTTGTGTTATAATTTGGAAAAAAATTCAACATGGTGTATGTACTGTCTTTTGTTAAAGCCAGGCGAACTGCCAATAGCCTGAGCTCTGCTGCCAAAGATTCCGTATTCCCCATTTTTATGAGTATTGGACAGCTATTATTAATATGCCATGTCTCTTTGAGTGCCACAACCATCAGTTTTGGATGACAAGACTTTTACTTGCTTACTACAGCAATGTCCAAAATTTAGTCAGCATATTGAGTTTAACCAGATGCTCAAATTTAGTTTTTAAAAAAGTGTTCAAAGTGTAACTTGTATATTAAAATTCCCACATGAATGTACTTGATAATAATGGTTACAAAGTACTGGCCTTTTTGTTGCATTCCTAAAAACATTACTATAGGTAGCAAATTCCTGCTGAATTCACCTTTTCTCAAAGCACACAGTATTGTCATTTCCATAAATTTACAAGACATGAAATTTGGTTTGCACTGTTTTCTAGTTTAGATATGCATGAAAGTAGTTCTAGTGTGAGTCACTGATGTAGGGGTGAGGTGCTTACATGCACATAAAAATTACTAGCAATAATGTACAATATGTAAACTATTTCTTAACACTCAGCTTTCTATTTATGAAGGGGTAATAGTCTGAAAACATAGAACTAGTAATGTCTGGTGCACTGGCTGCTCTCTGTCTCAGTGATTAAACATTACTGTGTGCACCTGCACTGTAGTTGAATGCCATATTTTGTTTTGCTTGGTTGTATTTGAGCTGTTGGTGCTAGAAAGAGTAATGAAACAGTTCCTGGTAAAAGTCATTTCTAGAGTGAGAGTGAATACTTGTTGCAGAGCACAAAGGATACTGCAGTTTGCTCCCTTTACACTGCTTCTCATTCTGTGAGAATTTAAATGTTAGGTGGAGCTTGCTCCCTCCACTCCTGGTTAAGTGCACCCAAGAAAAAGTGTTCAGACTGTAAAAGAAGCATAATATTGATTGTCAGTGGCTCTCCTTCTAGAATGCAAAGAAGTCAAAATATTGCTGGTGTGATATGAATCTAACTCCTTTACTCGGTTCATTCCTAGCAGTGCGGCTGAGGATGAGTCTTAGGCAGTTTTCCTTACTTACTCAAGATAATACTGGACACACACCCTTAGTTTACACTCATACATGTTTTACATATCACTAAGTTTTACTTTATTTCCAATATTTGTCTCTAAATGGTATCTCATTGCTGTACCGTTAGTTGTTTATGTCAGATGAAATTGATGCATACCGAAGCATCGTTTGTTCAGCAGTATGTTAAATATTTGCCCTGCCAAGAAATGGAAAACATATATTACTGTCTGACTGTTTTAATTGGAAAAAAAATATTTCTTTACTTGCAGGAATAGGTATTCAAGGACAGGAAGGTCTTCAGGCATCATTGGCAGCTGATTTTTCAATACCACAGTTCCAGCACTTAGCACGTCTCTTACTTGTCCACGGACGTCGTTCGTACAAGCGATCTGCGGCACTAAGTCAGTTTGTCATTCATCGTGGTCTGATAATATCCACCATGCAGGCTGTTTTCTCATCAGTTTTCTACTTCTCATCGGTACCACTCTATCAGGGGTTCTTGATGGTGGGGTAAGATGATTTGACACAAATTATTTGTTACTACATAATGAATGTATGTTATTGTGGCAGGTATCAGTGAAATGTATTTTCATCGTTTCTAGGTATGCTACATTGTATACAATGTTTCCTGTGTTTTCACTGGTCTTGGATAAAGATGTTTCAAGTAAAATAGCTCTCACGTATCCAGAGCTATATAAAGAATTGAGCAAAGGACGTTCTCTGTCATATAAAACATTTTTCATGTGGGTACTCATCAGTATATACCAAGGTAAGAGTAGTTGCAATATATTTATGGTATTGATGCAAGAATTAACAAGATGAATATTAAACAATGGAAAATCCAGGATGGAGTATAACAATATTATGAGAAGGAAAGTTGCTACTCGCGGTATAACGGAGATGCTGAGTCGCAGATAGGCACAACAAAAAGACTTTCACACTTAAAACTTTCAGCCAATGGCCTTCATCAAAACAAACTCACACACACACACAAATGCAACTCACACACACATCTGCAGTCTCAGGCAACTGAAACCACACTGCAAGTGGCAGCATCAGTGCATCATGGGAGTGGTGACTGAGTTGAGGTAAGGAGGGGGAGGGGTAGTATGGTCGGGATGGCGGATAGTGTAGTGCTGCAGGTTAAGCGGCGAGCAGGGGAAGGTTGGGGGGGGGGGGGGGGGAAGTAGTGGAAAAGGAGAGAAATAGAAATAAATTAAAAAAAAGACTGGATGTGGTGGTTGAATGATGGCTGTGTAGTGCTGGAATGGAAGCAGGGAAGGGTCTGGATGGATGAGGACAGCGACTAGTAAAGGCTGAGGCTAGGAGGGTTACGGGAACATAGGATATATTGCAAGTAAAGTTCCCACCTGCACAGTTCAGAAAAGCTGGTGTTGGTGGGAAGGATCCATATGGCACAGGCTGTGAAGCAGTCATTGAAATTAAGGATATCATGTTTGGCAGCGTGTTCAGCAACAGGGTGGTCCACTTGTTTCTCGGCCACGGTTTGTCGGTGGCCATTCATGTGGACAGACAGCATGTTGGTTGTCATGCCTACATAGAATGCAGCACAGTGGTTGCAGCTTAGCTAGTAGACCATACGACTGGTTTCATAGGTAGCCCTGCCTTTGATGAGATAGGTGATGTCAGTGACCAGACTGGAGTAGGTGGTGGTGGGAGAATGTATGGGACAGGTCTTGCAATTAGGTCTATTACAGGGGTATGAGTCTTGAGGTAAGGGATTGGGAGCAGGATTTGTCAGGATGGATGAGTACATTGTGTAGGTTCGGTGGACGGCGGAATACAACTGTGTGTACGGAAGGGGGGGGGGGGGATAGTTGGCAGGACATTTCTTAATTAAGACACAACGAAAGGAAATCAAAACCCTGGTGGAGAATGTAATTCAGTAGCTCCAGTCCTGGGTGGTACTGAGTTACGAGGGGGAATGCTCATCTGTGGCCAGAATGTGGGACTTCGGGAGGTGGTGGGAGACTGGAAAGATAAGGCATGGGAGATTTGTTTTTGTGCAAGGGTGGGAGGATAATTATGGTCACTGAAGGGTTCAGTGAGACCCTTTGTATATTTCGAGAACTGCTCGTCACTGCAGATGTGATGACCACAGGTGGCTAAGCTGTACTGAAGTGTCTTCTTGGTGTGGAATAGGTGGCAGCTGTTGAAGTGGAGGTATTGCTGGTGGTCGGTAGGTTTGATATGGACGGAGGTAGTGATGTAGCCATCTTCAAGGCGGAGGTCAACATCTAGAAAGGTGGCTTGTTGGCTTGAGTAGGACCAGGTGAAGCAAATGGGAGAGAAATTGTTGAGGTTCTGGATGAATGTGGATAGGTTGTCTACCTTTCATCCAGATAGCAAAGATGTCATCAATGAATCTGAGGGGTTTAGGCTTATGGGTTTTTAGGAAGGATTCCTTTAGATGGCCGATTAATAGGTTGGCATAGGATGGTGCCATGCGGGTGCCCATAGCTGTTGTACCCTGGATTTGATTGTAGGTAACGCCTTCAGAGGTGAAGTATTAGGTCTACAACTTTGCTTCTGCCATTTTGCAATAGCCGGCAGTAGCAGGGTTCGTGATTGGTCATAGGTGTAATACAAGAAGCTTAGGCATCTGTAAACATAATGCCATAAAATATTAGTTCATTTGTGATTGCATCATAAGGTTATTCTCGATTAACTATGTCAACTTTCATACCCATTTCTCGCCATTTGCAGGAAGTTTTAATTTTCTGCTTTAACATGAAGAAATCTGCACCTGTGGCTCTTAAAATGCTGGGTAAGACCAATGGTGAGGGAACTCTTAGTGGAAGAACGTGCTAAGAATGTTTTCAACACCTTAAGAACAGTGATTTTGGTGTTGAAGACCGACATGGCGGTAGAAGACAGAATGTTTTCGTAGCTACTGAAACAGACAAAGACAGTCAGAGGACACCATTATCAAAAGCAGTTGATTTGTTCGAGCCCAACACTGAAACACAAACAGCCACAATACAGCAATAGACACGTAAAGGTCATTTTGCAGCAGGTCAGTGCTCGACCCCATGTCCCAAATCCCGTCAAAATATACATTGTTGTTGTTGTTGTTGTTGTTGTTGTTGTTGTTGTTGTTGTGGTCTTCAGTCCTGAGACTGGTTTGATGCAGCTCTCCTTGCTACTCTATCCTGTGCAAGCTTCTTCATCTCCCAGTACCTACTTCAGCCTACATCCTTCTGAATCTGCTTAGTGTATTCATCTCTTGGTCTCCCTCTATGATTTTTACCCTCCACGCTGCCCTCCAATACTAAATTGGTGATCCCTCGATGTCTCAGAACATGTCCTACCAACTGATCCCTTCTTCTAGTCAAGTTGTGCCACAAGCTCCTCTTCTCCCCAATTCTATTCAACACCACCTCATTAGTTATGTGATCTACCCATCTAATCTTCAGCATTCTTGTGTAGCGCCACATTTTGAATGCTTCTATTCTCTGTTTGTCTAAACTATTTATCGTCCATGTTTCACTTCCATACATGGCTACACTCCATACAAATACTTTCAGAAACGACTTCCTGACATTTAAATCTGTATTCGATGTTAACAAATTTCTCTTCTTCAGAAACGCTTTCCTTGCCATTGCCAGTCTACATTTTATATCCTCTCTACTTCGACCATCATCAGTTATTTTGCTCCCCAAATAGCAAAACTCCTTTACTACTTTAAGTGTCTCTCATTTCCTAATCTAATTCCCTCAGCATCACCCGACTTAATTCGACTACATTCCATTATCCTCGTTTTGCTTTTGTTGATGTTCATGTTATACCCTCCTTTCAAGACACTGTCCATTCCGTTCAACTGCTCTTCCAAGTCCTTTGCTGTCTCTGACAGAATTACAGTGTCAAAAAATATACATGGAAAAGTTAAAATGAGAAGTCCTATCCCTCCTGCCATATTCTCCATATGTTGCTCTCTCTGTCTACCACCTTTTTCGATCAGTGGCATACAGTCTGGCTGACCAGCACTTCTGATCTTATGAACTAGTGCAAAATTGAATCGATTCATGGATCCCCACAAAAGATGCCCAGTTCTTCTGCCACAGGATTCGTATGCTATCCAAAGATGGGAGAATGGAGTGGCCAGTGATGGGCAATACTATGAATCACGTTTGTTTTTGTGTGTGTGTGTGTGTGTGTGTGTGTGTGTGTGTGTGTGTGTCCATTGTTGACGAAGGCCATTGGCCAAAAGCTTTAAGTGTGAAAGTCTTTTTGTTGTGCCTATCTGCGACCCAGCATCTCCGCTACAAGATGAAAATTGTTTCTTTAAAACAATCCAACTCTAAAAATAATGGTACCATTTTGCAAAACCACCAACTGTTACTAATCATGTATGTGTTCAGCAAAGTGCTTCAGCTCATCTGTTTATGTGTATTTAGCATATTGAAATTCTGGAGTTTTTTGTTCTTGGGTATCTGGGAAATGCCATAGAATAATTATTTCAGAGTAAAGTTGAATTTCGGGTTTCAAACTAAAACTTTTTAAAATGCAGTAATTTTACCTGTTTTAAAATTAGTTGTCAGTTAAACATAGAGAAGAAAGTGTACTGCACAGCAGCAACAGTAGCAGTTGATGAGAAGACACAAACACTGGGCCTAGAAATCAACTGTACCTTCACCAAATAAAAGAGAAGGAACAATTGGAGGAAAGGAAAGAAGGCTATTCAGAAATTATGTAGGAATTTATTCAGGATCCTTGGTCACAAAATTAAATGGTAACCAGCTGACTTTCCACAGACTGAAATAAAAATGGGGAAAAACTGGACTACAAATAAGACTGTAGATGGGGGAAAATTGTCTGCAACAGAGGAAAGAAATAACTAGAAGAGCCTCAACATAAAAGAAACAGGGGGAGACATACAAATATGCATAGATGATGGCAGAAATAAAAAGAAGGCTCATCGCACAGAGCAGACTCCCATCTGTGGGTTTCTTAGAGAAATAACATAAATTACCTAGATGGTCCCACTATGAAGACTTTTACGTATCAAAGGAATCGTATGTGAGATGACTCATGTAAATCTAATCCAGTAATCTAACATCTGCTTAGCAGTGTACATTGGTATGACTACCATCATGATGTCAGTGCTGTTAAAAGCACATTCTGTTACACAGCAGTTGTAAACTTTATTACCATCTTCCCAATAAAGGCAGATGAGTCATAGTTTACGTCAGAACCTCATGAGTGGGGACTTGCATTGCAGCTTGTAATTGGCCCCACCTCTAATCGGAGCACAATTTTAGGCTGAGTCTTGCTTTTGTGCCATATATCATTTTTGGTAAAAATGGATTCCTTATAGGATCACTTCGTTGTCTGTCTGTCTGCCCATGTGCTAAACTG